>NW_018406777.1:576914-669331 GCF_002113885.1 Mizuhopecten yessoensis | reverse complement strand
GTGACTCTAATGTCCACATCTCGTGACTCTAATGTCTACACCTTGTGACTCTAATGTCCACATCTCGTGACTTTGATGTCCACATCTCGTGACTCTGATGGCCACATCTCGTGACTCTGATGTCTACACCTTGTGACTCTAATGTCCACACCTTGTGACTCTAATGTCCACACCTCGTGACTCTAATGTCCCCATCTCGTGACTCTAATGTCTACACCTTGTGACTCTAATGTCCACCCCTTGTGACTCTAATGTCCACATCTCGTGACTCTACTGTCCACATCTCGTGACTCTGATGTCCACACCAACCTCGCCGATTTGTATGATATTAAGAATGTTGTTTTGTTTGTGTTTTACGTCCTATTAAGTTTCAAGTTTTTTTATTTACCAAATTCAATACAGCATACAGGTTATACAATTTCATCTCACATGATACATAATGAAATACAATATACAAGATGGCGGAGGATAATCCCTTACTCACACTCAACATAAATTTTACTGACCCACGAGGGATTTTCTTTTGGCAATTGCATGCAATAACTATTTACCAAGTTTACTTTAAGTTTTGACATTTTTACAGGAAAATAATTCAATCAACTTAAAAACACTTGGATAACGATAATAATGTTGTTTTAAATATCTTTTTCTTAACTCAGAATAAGCTGGACAAAGTGGTATAAAATGCATCTCATCATTTTTGTTACATACAGTACATATTCTTTGGCCCCTTGGGACGGCATTGTAACGTCCTGACTCAATATTAAGAAAGTGTGCTTGCATGCGATACTTACTCAATGATTGTTTGATACTAGAAGTTAGGGGCTTTGTTAAGTAAAATTGAATTTGAAAGTTATCACCAAGATGTTTATATAAGTCACATTTAGAAAATTTATCAAATACAATACGTAATTCTTGAATAAATATATCTTGCAAGCGTAGAGAATACAATTCCAAAAACTGCCTACCATTTTGTACATTTTGAACCATCCAAATATGGTGTAAACCAATTCTACATAAATCATGTTTAATTGATAAATCCAGTTTAATTTTCAATTTGGCTTTCTGATATTAAACTCAAATAAAGCATCATAATATGATTTTATAACACAATTGTTTGTTTTTATCAATTTTAACCAATATTTTATAACAGTAATTTTACGCTGTACATGTAACGAATATCTGTCCGTTTCAAAATACACAATAGTACTATTTTCTTTACATTCAATACTTCTTTCAGAAAAAGAAGGTGTACATTTTCATTTGTTGGTGCCGGAAAATGACCCCACACCTCACAACCATAATTGAGTATACATGTTACATAAGTGTCAAATAGTGATATCTTAGTTTCAGTATTAAGCATATAATCCTTTATTCTATTCTTCAAAAGATAATAAGCTTTCCTCCCTTGAGATGCTAAAGTATTCTGAGTCACCGTAAATTTTCCGTTATAATTAAAGACTAATCCTAAATAACAAAACTGATCTACGACCTCTATGGGTTTCCGTATATATCGTGTTATTATTATTTTATAATATACTGATTTATTCTTATTAACTTAATATTTCGACATACAATATATTGAATAATTGTTTCAGCATGATATGTCGATATACAATATATCGAGTATGCTGCTACTACAAGCAGAAGACACCAGATTTACACTTAGGCAGTGTACGTGCCTTGGGTCCTTGCAGTCTTGGCCGCCAAAAGGGATTTAGTTATTGATATAACTTAATTTAACCTCCCAAAGTACACCTCCGATTTTGATGACACCTTGTGCACAGAACTATAAAATACATCAAGGGACTACAAATAATGTATTTAATTGGGGTTACCTCCCCTTTTTATGGAGTTATTTAAACACACGTTGGAAAGAAATATTCCTATAGGTCACAGACAGGGAGTGGTGGTGGTTGTGGCGGTAGGGGAGGGGTTATAGTCTATTAGTCTGGCGACAGTTCTTGTATTTCCTGTATTCTTTTGATAAACTAGGCAGGGTATTCAAAATATTTTATATTAAAAACAAAATTCTGGTGGGCAATTGTGGCCCCTTGGCCTCTTGTTTACTATTCTCAACCAAGAAACCAGAACAAAACTTATCTCGACATCGAGGCTAAACAAGCGATCAAAAAAAGAAGCGCCTGTGGAACAAATACCTTCATTGCTTGCAAAACGGATCACAATTTCTATAACTACAAAGTGGCTAGGAACTACGTAGTATCAAGGATTAGGAACTCTAGATACCAGATTGAGAGGGACCTTGTTGCTAACATCAAATCGAATTCGAAAGTGTTTTAGAAATATGTCCGGTTTGAAACTAAAACGGCAAATGACACCAGTATATTGTCAAATCAGAAAGGTCAATTAACCGAAACTGATGAGTCTATAACATTTTTTTGACAGCTTGTTTGTCCAAGACTCTAACGCACCCATTCCATATCTACCGCCAACAGTTCTACAAGAACAAGAACACTAATTTTGATCAATGTCAATGACATGCCTGAAGTCATCGTTTGTATCACCAAACTCTTTTCGGACGATACAAAATTATACTCAAAAATCTCCATTTACGAAGAACGTGAACTCCTTCAAGTCAACAATTTCAACGTATGCGAGTTGACCGACGACTGATTTATGAAATTAAACACCAATAAGTGTAAACACAAGGAAATTGGAAAATTCGGGGGAAGTAACCACATCTACAATCTTCATTTTTTTTTATAATACAACTGATATAGAGAGAGTCGAAAACGACAAGGATCTTGGCGTCACCATAGACAATAAATTGAGATTTGAAGATCATGCTAACATAGCAGTTACAAAGGATAACATAATCCTTTGTACTATTGTCCGTACTTTCTCTTATACGGACGCAGACATGTTTACACAACTGTACAAATTGCTGGTAAGACCACATTTAGAGTTTGGTAACCCCTATATGGTCCCCGATCCTCATCAAAGACAAAATCTCCATTGAAAATGTTCAAAGGAAGGCCACAAAACGGATCAAAACATATCAAACCTACCATATAATAAAAGGTTACGAAAATTGGGACTGCCTACACTCGAGTATAGAAGGGAGAGAGCAGACATCATCGAAATCTACAAAATCCTATATAACATCGACTTTGAAGACCATGAAAATATGTTCAGTATGGGGACCAGGGGGCATCTAAAAAGGCTGTTCAAGAAACCGTTTCGTCTTGAAGTAAATATAAATGTTTTCTGTAACAGAACAATAACAACATGGAACAGTCTACCGGAAGTGATTGCCACAGCAATGAACCTTTACAGCTTTAAACATTACTGAACAACCTAACAATACCAACAGGTCCAGATCCCGGCCTCTTTTGACAATTAATACCATGGACACCACATGTGTTTTTAAATGATGTGTACTTTTATTGACCTTTTGGGAACAAATCAACAAGTGTAAACTTTATATACTACGTGTGTTAAAATATACTTCTCACGTGTGTTCATATAGAGAGACTGTTAGTCAAGTATATAATGTGAGAGTAACATAATCTATATACCGCCACAGCTCATCAATGTGTGAGTAACATAATCTATACCGCCACAACTCATCTATGTGTGAGTAACATAATCTATACCGCCATTACTCATCTATAACCCCACAACTCATCTATGTGTGAGTAACATAATTTATACTGCCACAACTCATCTATGTGTGAGTAACATAATATATACCGCCACAACTCATCTATGTGAGAGTAACATAGTCTATACCGACACAACTCATCTATGTGTGAGTATCATAATCTATACCGCCACAACTCATCGATGTGTGGGTAACATAATCTATACCGCTACAACTCGTCTATGTGTAAATAAGGGACTTTTTATCAATTTATGCGCAACCGGATGAACATTATTAAAAAGTAAACGAAATACAATCAAGACAAAACTAAAACGCTTACAACGATGTAAACTACAGCGAAAGATTACAAAAGTAGTATTTCATTTGTCTGGAAAATGATTTTGAAAGGACACAACTGAGACTTTCTTGAAATATCCCTGTTCCCAAAGTGAAAATAATAGTGAAAACAAATATGTTTTTAATAGTCCAGTTAAAAGATGACCCTTTTTTGTGCAGATTGAAATATATTTTTTGAAGACGGAAAAGAGAAACAAAAACAAAACAAAATATGATGTCTGTGGAGATTTAATGTTGTTTCAATAATTTGTTTACCCTTTTAATTAGGAAAAATTATGATTTCATATAAGTTTGGAAATATGGACAGAATTTCTGAGAAAATAGAGGTTATTGATTTGATGGTATTCTCTCTGTCTGTTTTACCTTATTGCTAGCCTCTGTGCAATGCAGGTCTTACAATTTGTCAGATTTCAATCCCTGTTTTATTTGAGTAGTCAATATATGTACATATTTACACAAAGTAACCGTGTGCACGTATCTCTGATACGTTTGATGTATGCATAGTTAATAGATCAGTTTGGTAGTTTCTTTGTGAAAGGTTCCTAACTGCCATTTGATTTGAATAAAAGAACGGCTTTATAGCCTCATGCTAGAATGACTGCGCATAATTATGCTTGTGCTTGTGTGAAAGTGTTTTGTTTTATAGTCTGACTTCTTTTCTTTTCTGTCGATGAGATCATGTTACATACTATATTTTAAAAAATATCTGAAATTCTTCATTTAAATGGTGTATGGTTGTTCAAATGAGAAACAAAACACTCAAATCTGTTACCTTGAATGTTATTCCGCCTCCCGACCTCAATATTTAAACTGTGAGAGGACAGTCTATAGCGAGTAATTTGCCGCGGGAATTTTGATTGGATTGGCTTACGCAAATAAAACTGTAAGTCGACATTGTCTATCAGGTGTTGATATAAATACCCCTTTGAAGAATTTGAAATATTTGTTAACATACTTTGTCGTGAAACATCGAGCAATCGTTCGTCTATAATCTTTGTCGCAATATTAATAGGTAAGTTTTCCTCAAAGATATACTCCAAACCCATACTAGCTAATTCTTGCCTAATATTAATTAACCAGTCATCATTACCACTTATACGCTCGTCATAACAAGCTTTTAATATACAGTCATCGCTACATTTCATTTTTAACCAGTATTTAAAAATCCTCAGTTTCCTTTGGACTATATGGGGGAATCTACCAAGTTCACAATAAACCAGATCATTATTAGTGCATTGTCTGACTCCTAGAATTTTTTTACAAAAATTTAAATGAACTTTATTTACATCAGGTGCTTTGTGAAATCCCCAGATTTCTGAGGCATAGCACAAAATACTGTTTACATAAGAGTCAAAAATAGTACACTGAGTTTCAATATTAAAACAATAATTGCGTAACGAAGATGCTAAGGCGAACAGTGCCTTTCTTCCTTGATCAGCCACATGCTTCTGTGTTTTAAGAAATTTTCCATTATAATGAAAAAGCATACCTAGATATTTGAATTCATCCACGATATCAATGTTTGTATCTTTATAAGACCACGTTTCATTATTTCGAAAGTTACCACCATTTCTAAAAACAACTATTTTGGTTTTAGATATGTTGACTTCGAGATCCCATGTGTTACAATAATCCCGTAGGGAGTCCAGCATAGATTGGAGACCTTTTGGTGTTTCTGATATCAGCACCATGTCATCTACATACATTATCAAAAATAGGTTTATAAGTTGCAGTTCTACACTTGGACAATTGTCTTTTATGAAATTGATCTCAAAATCATTAACATATAAGGAAAATAAAACTGGTGACAGTACTTCGCCCTGTAAAAGTCCAATCTTGTTGCAAAAACTATCACTTAGGACTCCATTATACTTTACACATGATTTAACATTATTATATAGGTCAATCAAAATTTGAAGGAATTTACCTCTGATACCACAATTGATCATTTTACACCATAACTTGCTTCTATTAACAAAATCAAAAGCTTTTTTAAAGTCTACAAAACAGCAGTACAAACGCTTTTTCTTTTTAAGGGACTTATTTATTACGGGTGTTAAAACAAAAATGGCGTCAGTGGTTGACATTCCAGGTCTGAAACCAAACTGTGCGTCAGTTAGAATACCATACTTTTTTCCCAATTTAATATTGTGGTATTTAAAACGCCCGTAAAAACTTTTCCAAAACAACTAACTAACGAAATGCCACGATAATTATTGGTGTCATTTAAGTTGCCCTTTTTGTGAATTGGTACAATACAAGCTTTGCACCATGCTTCTGGGAAATGCCCAGACTTAAAAATCACATTGAACAATTTTTCCATACAAGGCAACAAAATATCTTTTCCTTTAATAAAAATTTCATTGATTATTAAGTCCTCATTGTAACTTTTGTTGTTTTTAGATTGTTTATGACTTTTAATATTTCATCTTTATAAATATCTTTGTCTAATTCATCGTAGATGGCCTCGTCGATATTAGGTTCGCTGTCATCTTCATCACTATTATTACTCATTGTTAGATTTTTAAAATAAGTATGAAAATCTTCGTTTGATAAACTTAAATTTGCCCATTGGCTTGATTTGCTTTTGAATAGTTTGTGGAACTTCTTGGGGTTCGATTTTTTTAACATTTCCAGCATGTCACCTTCGTGTCGTTTGTATTGACGTTTCAGCTTTAACTCCATTTTCTTGTAAGAACGTTTCGAAGTGATCAATATGTGATGGTTATCATCAGATTTACAATGATTAAATTCCGACAATGACCGCTTATATTTATTATACAATGTTTTACAATTTTCTGTAATCCATGGTTTATCGGTTTGGTGATTTACATTTTTACGGCTATTTACATTAATAGATGCGTTTACCCTCACATCACAAAATGGCAAAGAACAATCATTTATAATCTTGCATATATCATTTACACAATTGTTAACATCCTCGTGACTAGCAAAAGTCACGTCTAGTTTATCGTTGATCAGTTCAATATTGTCTTGGAGACTCTCTAAGACCAAAGCAGTATTTGTATTATTCCATTTGACAGTTTTACATGGTGTCTTTTCATTATCAAAATCAAGGGATGTTTTGTTACTCGGATTAATACATTTTAAATGCAAGTGAAAAGAGACCGGGGAATGGTCAGAAAAAGTATTGAACTGACCAGAGATAAATTTATGTACGCTAGACATATCATATGTATACACATCAACAAGCAAATAATCAATTAGGCTTCTGCCGTTTGAGTTATAAAATGTGAAACTTCCGTGCTCATCATTAGGGTGGCGTCCATTTAGGATACGAAGACCCGATGATTTGCATAAATCGATAAGCTTCCTACCAAAAGTATTAACATAACTATCCATATTTTGACGTTTTGGTAAATCAGGATCCGCTGTATAGTTAATCAAATTTCCCAATGCTTTGGCGATACCATCCTGTAAATGGTCATCAGAAATATAATCATTTCTATTACCAGTTCTGGCATTAAAATCACCGAAGATATATACAGTACCAGTTGATTTGTATTTGGACACAGTGTCTTCAAGACACTGAAATAAATCAAAATCATTTCTATCGTAGAAAACGCTATTTACTGGGGGAAGGTAACAAAACGCAAAATATATATTATCAATTTGCGAATCATTTGTATCTAATTTCAACCATATAATGCTATCATGTACATTTTCTACACAAGATAGTTTACCAGATAGTTCTGATTTGTAAAATATAACAATACCACCGCCTTTGCAATAGGATCTTGGATAAACTATTTTTTCATAGCCTGCTATATCAAAAACGTCATCATTCTTAACTGCACATTCACATAGACAAATTACATCATATTTGACGAGGTACGTTACAAAATCATCGTTACGTAGTTTGTCCAGAAGTCCACGACCGATATTCCATGATATAATGGACAATTCACTCTCCTGTCCGTCCTATCTGGAATATGACCACTGTCCGTTTGACTGGTGATCCATAGGTTCTAATGTTCCACTGTTTCCGCGCCATCCGGGATGAGGCATGGGCTCACGCTGATACCCCTCATGACGATCGCTGGGATTGCCTCGCGACTGGCCTTGAGGAGGCCCACGGTGATGACGTGAGGAGTTGTTACGGTGGCTGTAACTCATGGGACCGTGCCCCTGCGGTCGCGTTTGGCTGCTGGGGCTCTGGCCCTGGAAATGGGTACCAGCGTGGGTGTTGGGAGCATTAGCGTTGCCGTTGGCGACGTTAATGTACGTGGGTTTGGACTGGACGGCATCACCGTTGTACAACTCCCCGTTGATGTATAGCCTGTCGCGAACTAGTCTCACGTTGTTGCCGGCAAGTTTATTTTGTTTTTTAACAGGGTACAACTGCTTCCTACGCTCCTCGATCACTGAAGGGAACTGTTCATATACTCCATACCGCGATCCCGCGAGCCGATGGGAGTTGCGTTGTACCAACAGACGATCCGCATTATAAAGGAACCGGGCAACGATGGGTCGATCTTTGCCCTTGATGAACTTGCCAAAACGATGAACATTACCGAACTCGATCCGGCGATCGATACCAATTTCAAAAAACAGGAAGTCCCGCAAAAGCGATTCTGTGTCTTCGTTACGGGTTTCCCCGCCTAGACCAGAAAACACAAGGTTGTTCTTCATAGATCTACATTGTAAATCAACCACGGAATACTGGAGCTCGTCGCGATCAGACCTAGTGTCATGAAGCTCCTTACTGATCGCACTGATTATCTTTTCCTGTTCCTTGACGGTCACAATGGCATTGTCCGCATTGGAATTGCGCTGTTCTAAAATGTCTGTCCTTGAGGATACAAAACTCGCAGCTTGCTCCAACTCCTCTGTTTTAGCCTCTACAATCTCGATGCGACTCTCGACTTTGGTGACTCGACTATCCATCTGATTTAGCTTCCGTTCTATGCTGTCTAGCTTTTTCAGTTTATTTAGTATGGCATCAAGTTTTTTGTCTGTAGTCGCGAGTTTGTCTGAAATGCTGGTAGACTGGTTGTCTGCGTCCCCCGGGTTCGTATTGACTTTGGGCGTGGATGTTTCCGTCGGTACTGTTACTGTTGCAGATGGACTCGATGGGTATAACACTCTGTAGATAGATTTGATAATATTCTAACATTACATATTGATATTAATCCTTTCATTTTATGAACAGATGGATTAGAGGTGTAATAAATAGGTATATATTTCCTGCGGATTTGACTTACATAAGCATTTGAACATATAAACAAATAATGATATTCGCTTTCAACTATAAAAGTACAGACTATGCTAGTAGTTTACCTGTAATTAAATTCTATTGTTCTCTGTCACAAAATCTCACCTAGCATACACTCAACACCTTACCTGTATATAGGAAAATACCAAGTCTCCTCTATACTCAATGCAACGACAAACACGCAAATACCTTTTGCCGACTAGCCCACCGTGTGTTAGGAGTCGGAGTTTTTTGCACAATCAATAACATATAGATATTAAATTACAATATCTACATGTATACAGGTATAATCATGGACAAAGTAAGAGTTTTACCTCCCCATCTGAAATTACTCATTTATCGATCCACTGCTAATTAAACCAACAAGCCTGGTCCAGTTGTTCTAAAGGTGGTTAGCTTAATCACAGTTTAACGGCAGTTTTCAACCTTTAATAGTTTTGTCAATATACACGGTAAAATCTTACGATTTTGCATGTAAGTTCACTCAACTGAAAATTTGATATCTAGAAAGTTGTAATTAATTCAAAGGTTGAGTCTTAAAGATACACAAAAGATCATGATTTGCCCAAATCACTGATTAAGCTAATCACCGTTTGAACAACTGGGCCCAGAACAGCAACGTACTAACGCACCGCGACAAATTAATAAATGTCCTTGAAATCAAGCAAGCCACCCAACCTGAAACACCTTGAATACAGGAGAACAGGAGGTGCACCAGCCCTTAATGCTTAAGATATCGCAAAACGCTCGGATTTAATTTGACCATTATAGAATGTGCTCGACTATATATATGCATATATATATGTGTGTTTTTTTAACATTAATCAACAATCCAATAAAAAAAAACCAAATGAACTATCAAATAGCAATGACCTTACCTATACAAAAAAAATATGAAAAAATGAAAAAATAAGGTAGTCAGTGCAGTGCGACAACGGCGGCTAGGAATGACACGCACACCTGTGTAGCCGATACGTGTCAACCGCTGTGACGCGCAACACTTGCTACTCGGTGCCGAATGAGACAAATTATTCCCGCTTTACTCTCGAACCACATAATTATTCACCTGAGATTTCACCTGGACATGTACCTGAACCGTAGTTTTCCCCACCAGGGGCACTTTCGGAACTCATCAAGGTGTGAAAATCGAGGTGCGATTCAAACATGTTTATTTAT
Source organism: Mizuhopecten yessoensis (assembly GCF_002113885.1). Taxonomy (NCBI): domain Eukaryota; kingdom Metazoa; phylum Mollusca; class Bivalvia; order Pectinida; family Pectinidae; genus Mizuhopecten; species Mizuhopecten yessoensis. The sequence continues at coordinate 658,958 of NW_018406777.1, read as the reverse complement.
CTCAGCACCTTTGACTTACAATGGCATACAGAGATATATAAATACAAAGATTTAATGAACAGTAATAAGCATGCGTGGTTATACAGAGGGATACAGTGTTATAGAAATGGAGGTGTACTGCTGTTGCATAAAATAAATACTTTCATGCAGGGGATCAGACATAATTTATATTTTTTTTGTTAAAGGTACATATTGGTTTTAGGAATGCTTTCCTTTTAGATGCCATTATAACCTTAAGCGATAATACACTATGACGTCTAATAGACACAGTGGTTATGATTATTTTTCTATCATTATCTAATGCCGAACATTCAAATATGTAATGAAATTTATCTCCGATATCTTCCTCCAAATTCCAGTTTCGACAGGTAGGATACTATTTCTGGTTCTAAACCTACCAAGAGTATAAGCATCTTTTTAAAGAGAATATTTAAGTAGTTTTCATTAAAAACTTTATATAAGGTGGATTGTGGAGAGTCTCTGCATAATTCGGTCCAGTTTTGTTTGAACTGATCAGTAAAGTTAAGTTTTATTTTAAAACAAGCCACTTTCGATTAATTTGATTGTGATTTAACAAAGATTTCAAGATTTCAAAACTTTCAAGATTTCATTTGTTCACTCAGTCGCAAGTGCGAAACAAGAGGTCATACAATTGGTATATTTTAAACACGGCGGAACATAAAATGACAAGTATGAAGATGATTTAATAAAAAGTACATTATATAACAGAAAATACCATAAATATGTATATATATAACTATGATTTCCAAATTATGTCTAATTTTTCTAGAAATCTACTAATACGAGTGAGAACTCGTGTATAACAAACTAAGAAAAGACCTTGCATTTTAGTCAAGCTTGGATTTTTTCAATAGTAATCTGGTATGTTTGATTTTCGAATATTGCATATCAAATCATTCATATTTGAATAAATAGTGAAATTCATACTTCCATTGTCCTGTAGCTGAAACATCAATTAGTTCATACCAAAACCTTACCATTCTTTTTACTTCAATTATTAAAGGATATCTGCCAATTTCACCATATACCATGAAATTCAATGTACTGCTTCGAAGATTTAGATTTGTTTTCTCAATACATTAAATTGACAATACAAGGGAATCAAAAATCCTAAGTTGAAGGTCTAATGGCAAACTAATATTTCCTATTTTTCTAAGAACAACAAAAGGAGCTGTCTTTGCTTGTTCTACTAGTTTTATTTTTGCCTTTACAAACGTGCAGTTGTAGTTGATAATAACTTCAAGGTAATAATACAATTCCATTCTCTCAAGCTCCACATTGTACAGTAAAAAAATTGGTTAACCCTTGCACTTTCTTTTCGAGAAAACAACAACTTTTGTTTTTATGGATGTTGACAGTAAGCTTCAAATGTTAATACTTTTCAAATGCGTTAGGTGCATTTTATAATTCATCAGCCAGTTTGATTTACAGTGTTACTTAAGGAAACCATCAACTAGAGAATATTTGAAAGAGATTACAAAAATTAGGTTATCTGCTCATAATTTAAATTTAGAAAAGGGTAGATATCAAAATATTGAACGTAGTCTTAGAGTGTGTACTGTATGTAATTTAAATGATGTTGAAGATGAGTTTTATTTTATGTTGAAATGTCCATGTAATTCGGATTTGCGTGTTAAATTTTTGAAAAATTGTTATGTAAAAAAAACAAGTATGTTAAAAATGATAAAATTATTTAATGTATATATAACACAAAAGAACTTGTCAATTTGGCCAAATATATAAAAGCGGCAAATGAAGAAACAAATTAACTTAACTTGTCACACTCTCCATACTGTTTGTGCATTGCTGGTTTTGTATTGTACTATTGTATTGTATTGTCTGTAAATATTGTAAATATATCTCACTTTTGAAACCGATGTGTCAAAAGACCCAAGGTACATGTAATAAAGAACTTGAACTTGAACTTATCAGCAGTTTCTGACATAATAACAGCATAAGTTACTGGTTAGTGATGTTAGATTATGTATTCTACCCTTTTTCATGGCTCTTACATGGCTTTTGTTCCTTTAAGCGCTAGTATTATTTTTGCTTTTGAAAAACTTCCTGGCTTACAAAATAAAATACTCAAATAATTAATTTTCTTGGCTATTTCAAGCGGTTTTCCATCATAGTTAAATCTCAATCATCAGGTATTCTCCCTCGACTGAAAATCATGATATTTGACTTGTTACTGTTTACTTTTATGTTCCATTTATTGCAATATGTTTTAAAAACCATTTAGCATCGGTTTCCTGCTAATATTACAGTGTCATCTGCGTATAACAAACAAAATAACTTTAAACCGAGCTTGTTTTCAAGTAATTCAGATACTGAATTAAGACCGTTGACATTCTCTGATGATAAGAAACATTGTATATCATTCAGATGGAGAAAAGGAGAGATAACATATGTTCACCTTGCCTGACTCGTTTTTCCATTATTTACTTTACTTGACTTTATCTCAGTGTACGTATTGACTTTAATTCTATGCATGTTTCAATTAGTGTTATTTACTAAAAAAAAATGCCACAGTACCTCACGCCAAACGGTATCAAAGGCCTTTTCGAAGTCAATAAAGACACAATATATGTTCTTCCGTTTTTGACTTTTGATAAGTTCAAAAAGCATATGTACGGTGAAGATATTGTCAACTGTAGAATAACCTCTACGGAAGTCAGATTAGTTTTCGTTTATAACCTGAAGAATTGAGTAATTAATTGGCAAGTATTGCTGTAATTAGTTTACCTACACAGCTCAGAATGTGATGGGTCAATAGTTCTAAGGGTCCAAATCAGATCCTTTATTTCTTTTAAATTGGTATAGTATTCCCTTCGACCCAATACTTATGAACTACCCCTGTTGAGAATACAACATTTAAAAGCTTTTTTGTTTTGAATCTGATCATCACTGCTTGATTAGTTATTTTTCAAATTTATACATTTTCTCATTTCAGCAGCTGATATTGGTTTATTAAGGCTGATGTTAATCTGTTGTATATCAACGTTGCCTATTTCATTTTCAAGTTCTTCCTTTGATTCTGAGCTGATAGAAGGTGAACTATTATGGTACGAAAATAAATTAATGCTTCAGTAGATACCGTTTGGTAGTAGGTCGATATACTCCCTATGTAGCCAGTGCTAGACTGGACCTCGTCTCTAGAATAAATAAATATAAAATATACAATATTTGATATAGCGCCCTATCTAGCTAACATAAGCCACTCTAAAGCGCTTTACAGTACATATGTACAAAATTTGATACAATCAATACAATTAGCATATACATTAATCAATACGACTTTGAGGAATTCGCAGGAGCTGCATTATCAGGTGCTAGCTCTTAGTCCTATGCGACCTGGCTAATACCTTCTTATGTGTGTATGCCTGAGTGTGTGCTGGAGATGTATTGTGTTTTGTTTGTAGTGGGACCGTGCTTCCAACGGTATCATTTATAGTGCCACCTCACTTGAATGTTACAGCACATATACCGCAACACCCATCCCAGAACATTTTATACTCCACCTGGGTTGTTGGAGTTGTGTGGGCAGGAGAAAAACACTTTCTCTGAATATTCCATGCGTACGATGACTTCGGGGGTCGAACCCCGGCCGCCTGCTTGGAAGGCCGGAGTGTTAACCACTCGACCAATCCACCTAAAGAATATTGAATAATTTAGAAAAAAAATAACTCTAATAATTTTGATCACTTGTATATCCGATTCTTAAATTCTAAACTAGAGGAAGATAAGCTTATAGTAAAATGCAGCCAAGAAATTCTTCATAAAAACTTAGCCAGCTGTCTACCAGTGCGGGTGAGATTGGATGGACGCCGGTCAGTCTTCGTCAGTGGTCAGCTGTATTAGGCATTATAGCCGTCTGTGTAATATGTCGCATAATAGACCGAACAGTAAGATTGTAAGTGGTAAAAACACCAGAGTACGAATATACATAAAAACTGGTATATCTTTTCATCAGGGAAAGTCTTAAAGTTTAAAGATTGATCGTTGTATTGACGCTGTGGACATAGACATTAAATCACTGTTGACCGACAGCTAATTTTGATAGTCTCACCATTTCAGATAAGTTTATTCTGATTCTTGAAGTAGAATTACAGCCAAACCCTGCTCAGTTATACTAAAAAGAAGGCACAATTGTATATAGATGTTATATATTTCGTGTTGTACTTATATATATGTTATTATATGCAACAAGAGGTACTTTGTGCATTTGCAGTTGTGTTATTATTATTCAAATTTTAAATGTCATATAGCTACATAGATACATAGATACATAGACACAGACTGTTACTACATGTATTATCAACATGTTGTAAAGCGCTTTTGAGCAATTTTATAAATCATATAGGGCGCTATATTAATGTTGTATATTATTATTATTTCTATTAGTATAGATATTGTCTTTGTCTTTGGAGTTCGACTTTTAAAGGATTTTATCTTTCAAAAGACTATATAGATATTTTAAGTATCTCTATAAAAATAGAGCCAATCTTAATCATGTACAGTTTGTTCATCAATGAGTGTCTAGTGATGACATTGTAACAGCAGTGACTATATCTGTTAATGGTATGGTAGTAATGGTGAGGTTGATGCAACAGAAGGTCCCATCATTGTATATTAGAAATTGTATATATCTATACTGGTTACCTGCTTCTGTATAACTGGTATATTCCGTCTTTGCGTTTTGCAGAGTTATTTTCTCTTGATCGTTACGTCATTGGTTTGTGTGAGAAAATTACGTCGTTTTCTCAAAAATTGATGACGTTACTCTCACAAATAAATGGCGTAACAATCAATACTTGCTCACAAGAGCAGATAACTCTGCAACACGAAAAGACGGAATAGTCTCTCATAGCTCAATATTTAATGAGTGGCTCTCTGTTATGTATGTATTCTAACTGATAACCTAAATTGTTTCAGTTGTTTCAATACCATATGTTACAAGAGGCGAGACAGAAATAAAATATTTGAACTTAAACTTAATCATTATGCAGGTGAAGGGGAGCTAAGGACCAAAACGAATGCAAATAACAAATACTTAACATCTAGCTGTGTTTTCATTACAGTCATACGGTATCATCAGAGACGTATGTAATAAATTAAGTAATATAATGAGAAATTTATATATACAGTGTTCCTTATCCCATACAGACACGTATATAATACAGGACAATTGGCATGTTGACACGAACTGACGAATACACGATCGAATTCTCACAGGGGTCCATTTTCGCATTACCTGAACAATATGACCAAGCGTGTTTTTGTGAGATCGGCGTGAGCTGCCAACCTCTGTAATATTGATATTATGAATAGTGTCATATTACTATCTAGAAGTGGAAGTACCATATTATTGTCTAGGAGAGGAGAGGAAACGAGGAAATCAAATGACATAAATCACAGCTGATTTTTGTAATATCTCGGAGAGGAGAGGAAACGAGGAAATCAAATGACATAAATCACAGCTGATTTTTGTAGTATCTAGAAGGGGAGAGGAAACGACAATACGCCTTGTTTTTGTGGTTAAGTTTATCATGTATTAAAACTTGGTCTGCTGACCAGATGATTATTACACGTATGTATAACCATTATTATGATTTATAATTTTTCATCTTCTAGTTCTAATTTATGTATTCTTTCTGTTTTTAACTAAAGATTATTCACGCCGGTTGCATAATCTTCATTTCTTCCGGAGCAAAGTATCATATAGATGTTGATGTATAAACTTACCAAGCTACCTACTGATGAAGGCCATTCATATTGAAATGTTTTGATTTGAATATTTGTCATCAATTTGGGTAAACAAATAAATTTGTTGTAGAGTAAAATGAAATTGAATACCACACATTCAAAACAAAAGTACAAATCTGAACTGAAATTTCACTAGTGAAACAAAATTACAAGAAGGAATGAAATGTACAAGGAGAAAGCAACAGTGGCACGAGAAGTGATGAACATTAACAGCTGAGTGTAATGAAAGGTGGAAATTCTACTAATGCCGTCTGTGTCGGAGAAGATCACTACCACGATATCACATTAAATATCTTCAAGCTGTGACTCTCTCTCTCTCTCTCTCTCTCTCTCTCTCTCTCTCTCTCTCTCTCTCTTTTCAGTTCCCTTAACTATGTTTTTCTTAAGAATTCCTTTATACGTTTCCCTCAATCTATTGCCAAACCCCAAACAAGGTTTTGCTGTACCTTAATATGTTGTACATTTCAAAGGAAGAAATAACCAGACAACGTGACTTAGTCACCAGCGTGTTGATGCTGGTGACCAATCCAACACTGCACATGCAAACTTACTCCAAAAAGACTTTTAACCAAGTCCAATTAACCAGTTTAACCTAATAATAGACCACAACCTATTGAATGTGCTGAGCCAAACCTGCACACAAACAAACTTGCCCAGAAACGTTAACCTCTAGCTTGCCCAAAAACCTTAACCAAGTCCAATTAAGCTGTTTTGGGCTCCTAAAATATGAAAATATGGTTCAGCACACACTCCAAATAAATACTTCAACCTAATAATAGACAACAGCCTATTGATGGTGGTAGTCCAACACTGCACAAACAAACTTGCCCAAAAACTTAAACCTCAAGCTTGCTCAAAAACTTTAACCTCAAGCTTGCCCAAAAACTTTTAACCAAATGTAATTACCAAGTTTTGGCCCCTAAAATATGAAAATATGGTTCAGCGCATTGCTTACACTCCATATCATGTCTCAACCTTATAATAGACAACACTATATCGAGTGTGATGATCCAGCACTGTCTGAAAAAAAACTCGTCTAAAAACTTTAACCTCAGTCAAGTGGGACGCCGACGCCGATACCGACGCTGGGGTGACTTCATTAGCCCCATATTCTCCGAATAGGTAAGCTAAACATGATGTGCTATATCAACATGAATAAAATATTTTTTGTGTTTTATATGAGGTAAAGACATATCAACGGAGGAAAGTCGTCCTATACAATACAAATGCAAAATTAATGAGGTCATTTAAGCATTGAACTGGTTTAAGTTGGCATTCATAGCTAGCGGTTAAGTTTGTCACGTTCCAGTTAGAACTCAGATTGACTACGAATGTATTGATCCTTTTTCATATTCGTGAAATCTCATAGAAAAACAAATGTATTTTTACATATATCGTGAATATTACTATAGTGATACAGCCAGTTTCCATGCCGTGTAATACAAGGTCTTGCATTTCAAATATTGATATATTCTCGATGACATTGAAAGAACAAAATTTCCTTTCGACTAGAATTTATCGGTTGATCAAATTGACGATTTGTAACAGGAATGGGTTCGAACAGATTTACGCTAAGTTAACGTAATGTCATTATCCCGCCCTCATAGACGTTTTTGTCCGCCATCGTTCGAAAAAAGTTTTCGGGTAGCAATTAAACTTTAAGCTAAATGTTTTGCAGAAATATTACCAGCATATAAAGAACAATTAAAGTTATGTAGTAAAAACAATACCACACGTCTACCTACATGTATGTTATATAGACATGTAAGGCAACCTATACATGTATGTACCTAGAACGTTTGTTTAATCAATAAAACCGTCATCTTCAAGAGAGGGTCAGTGGTATCCATATTTGAGGCCATAATGATGACGTCAACAAGTGTGCCTTGACCTATATGGCTAATGTGAATGTCATCCGAACTTCGAAGGTTATATATAGTCGCATAGAATTACATATGTGGTCACGTATCTTCAATCGAATCCTCCTCTGTTGCAATGCGAGCTAATTACTTTCTCATCCTATGGATATATACTCCATTATTATTATCCTCTTTCTTTCCTCCAATTTGAAGATTAGGTACTTACATAGAACAATCAGTCCACAGCACATGTCAGTACGTGTTCTGTTGCTAAAATTAAACTCATAGTACCACTTTTTAATTTGCTACAAGCACGCATTGTACGTTCATATGTTTGAAATTTATTAGTTAACATTATACCAACGTGAACAATATCTTCAATTTACGGTATAATATTGTCATATAAATAAAAACTTGTTGAACATTTCACTCTTTTGTTCTTATCAAAATACATAATCTTACTTTTGGTATGAAGAAAAACAAACATCTCCATTCTTTCTACTATAATCTTTACACATCCTTATTGTAAATCAGTATAGCTATTGCTTACGAGGCATATATTATATGCTTGTGTGGGTATATTAACTCTAATGTCAATGATCGATCATTGATCCTTTGCCACTCTGTTCAATATTGTTCAGCAACCGATTAATAAATCCATTAAAAATAATGCAACTTTTGACACCAATATATATTTTTTCAGTAGTTCCCGTACTTTGGAGTTTAAGCCAATTTCATGAAGTTTGAATAGCAGGCCTGCGTGCCATACCGTATCAAAAGCTGTATTGCAATCTAGAAACTCAACATACACATTATCACCAGTTTTAAGTTATATATAATACATTCCTGTAAATCAAATGATGTACATGAACTATATGAATTTTCTGATAGGTTCCTTGTTGCCTAATTTGAAATATATCTAAATCAAGAATTGAACTTATTCCCTTTCTGATATTAACATTTCAAAAACTTTAAAAATAGCTGTCAATAATGTGATACCTCTGTAACTATTGGGATCATCTTTTGGTTTATTGTTCCCTTTATATACTGTGACAATATTTTCTTTCTTCCAATCAGAAGGTATATATTCATTATCTATTACAAGGTTAAATAACCTCGTTAGGTATCTAAATAACTGTTCGTTCCCATTAATAATATATTCGTCCACTACTCCATCAAATCCACCGGCTTTTTTAGCATTTAAACTTTTACAAATCTTCTAGATTCTGTATCAGTGACATAAATATTTAAAAAAACACATTCGTGTTCATTGTGTATATTCTTTTCAATGTCTCTTACACTTTTTAAGATATTATCATTAAGCTCTTGGTCAGAGGGTTCACTGAACATAGCCCACACTTCCAGTTTAACACTTTGGTTTCCAGAATGTTTACTGTCATACTTTATTTTAGTCTGCGTATATCTTGACCTAGATTTCTTACTCCAAGAACCCCATAGCAGTTTCTGATCTATTTCTCCTGACTGATCTATTTTTTTCAAATTGATCCGACATGTACCGGTTAAAAGCGTTCCGCAGTCGTTTTCTAAAATCAGCTTTGACATCTTTATACTCTCTATAACTGTTTACAGTAGGTTCCCTAGGTTTAATTTCATCTGTCCATCTTTTCCGTTTTTGAAGCATAAATCCGTGTATCTCTTTTAACTCCTGATTCCAATAGGGTTTACAGCCATTCCGGATTGATCGTATCCAAGCTCCGAACGGTAAATATTTGCAACATTTCTTTGAGGTCCGGGATGCTACTATGTTTATGTACGTGACAAAAGACGTTTCCCCTCAGTTACAGCAGTTGAACTGACCCAATGTGTATACATTGTGTAGTTTGGACCAAATGCACTATGCATTTTAGGGTTGAGGCTTATTTTACTAGTTTCGTCAGAATTGAAAAATGGTGCAGTGCTTTTTATGCATATCATTGGAGGTCATTTGCACATTTAAATTGATTGTAAATGCATTGCACTTCAGTCTTTTAAACTCGGATAGTCAACAGAAATGTGCATTGATCTTATTAGGGAAACCTACAAATTGATCTGCAGAGTAAAGTCTCATAAAATAACTTCCATGAACAATACAATTCTATTAAAACATCGGAAGGATGTGGAAAAAAAATCCAGTTGTTTTAGGTGTTATAAGTAGACCGGCTGATTTCAATGCAGAACACAAACAACAATACATGAACGATTAAGGAAAAATTAAAAATAAGAATTCGCGAATGCACAAAAAACATGTAAAAGGAATCTTTATCGATTTGATATATTCTTAAACATTCAAATTCCCTACACTTGTAATTACATATTTTCGCAAATACAATTATGATTGTGATGAAATGTTAAATTAGGATATAACAAGTATTTACAATCAATTGTAAGTGTACAAATGACCTCCAACAGTATGCATAAATAGCACTACGTATAACGTTTTTCAATTCATGACGAACCGATTGATCAAAGAAAATAGTAAAATAAGCCTGAAGCCTAAAATGCATAGTACATTTGGTCCAAACTACACAATTTATACACAATCGGTCAGGCCAAATGCTGTACCTGAGGGGAAACGGCTTTTGTCACGTCTTCAAAGAAATGTTGCAAAGATTTACCATTCGGAGTTTGGAAACGATCATTTTTTTATAATTTACTTTCGGAAGTGTAAGCTCGGAGGCTTTTAATATACACGAAGTGATATTCTGTTGGAAAAAGTCAATGTCACTGTTACTTACACGTACATCATTATCTGGTACTACTAATCGTGATAACATGTCATCCAAGGCTTTTCTGTAATTTTCAATACAACCGTTAAATATCGATTTCTACCGAGTTACCTCCCTCCTATGCGCCACCTACTAATACTAATAAACTGTACATATCACTGGACTGTGCTCGGATAAATTCAATTCACTGTCCTCTAAAACATAACATTTATTCACAAGATCGTATTCACTAGACTCTATCAATATAGGTTCTATCACAGTATTGAACCCCGTTTTTGGCCAGAATGTAGGAATTGGCCCTTCACACACATCTTGCACATTTACGGATAATAAATGTGCTCTATCCAAGAAATTTTGAAAAGAGTACGTTCGTCGTCTTTAAAATCATATCTTGGTCCTCTGACCTTTACGTTTAAATCTCCAAGAAAAACACATTTCGTTTACGCTGCTGGCATATACACAGCAAAACAATATATAGTTTGGTTTGCGGACACACTTATTTCCAAAACAACAACTCTCTGATTGTCTATCACAATCTAGTGAACATTAAATTCTGATTTCTTACAAAATAAGGCTACTCCACTCCTAATATTACATTTTTGCCTAAAAGAATCAGTTTCAAATACAGGTTTCGCTATAACTTTTTACCCTAAAGTATCAAAATGGTTGAAATATGACATATCGTGTTCCCTTAACAAATGGTCGGAGAGTCCGCAGTGATAAACTGATAAATAAAAAAATAAAAAAATAAATTTTTAAAGTTACATCGTATGATTGCAGTGGCGCAGAGCGACCTGTCTTCGCTGGTAGGGTTCTCCCCAACCTAGGGTAGCGCACTTTGAGTCACTGCAACCTACATGTTAATAATAATAAGAATGGTAGTCTCACAATAATCTAATGTCGATATTGATCCCTATTACAAGTGGGTGTTTTTTTATGTTAAACAAACTATTTTAAGTTCTAGGAAACAGCCAACTGCAAGTATTTTATATGTACCAATTGGAATTGATTTATATTTAGTACAAGTATTTTATATGTATTAATGAACATAAATGTAATTGTGATATGTGACACTTAAATAAACAAATTGAACTTGAACTTGAACTTGTATGTTGTACTCTACTAGACATTGTACAAGATACGGGGTCCCCGATTTCAAACCCTCGTTTTTGAAATTCGAGCTGCATCTGTTGGAACGTGTATTTCGGACACAATCAATACCGTCCCCGAATTCATAACACTTGGGTGGTCTGCCGCCGAGATCGCGCTCGCGTAACTCTTCCTGTGAACATCATTACTAGTACTGTGCGTGTTCAACGCAGTGAAACGGTTCGATACCGTTACCATTACCGTTATATTCAGATTCAACACATCGGAGAGAAGACGTTATATAATATACAGTATTTACAAAACAATGACACACACAATATTAGACATGTATATTATGAAAAATAGTCTAACCTATACATGCACTTTGATCTTACTACACATATCATTAATGATATACATAATATTCTAATTCAGTTAGATGCAACAACACACATCATAACAATGAATACAACATATTACTTTTAAATACATTATAATATAGCAAGTCTCAAGTTAATATCACACATCGTAACCGTAGAGTTGTATATAATGTTGTATAATATACTATAATATGATACAATGCCCTACACTAGAAGTACTGATAGCACAGTATGATCTAGTTAGATGCATTAATATACAATTACTTTCATAAGGATTTTGTTTGCAGTCAGCCACAGTACCGTTAGAATTACCACTGCTGGGAATACTATTGCCAAGGGAACTCTCCTTAACTGTTTCTTTATTTCGTTGTACTATTTTTGTATGTTTTTCTGTTGCATGCTTACATTCCGCTACCGTTTTATTTGTTTCCATTGTTTTTTCTTTACATTTTTTCGTTCCTTGCAAACCTAATTTCAAATTATTTTTTACGTTTGCGACACCATTTAGCTATTCATCGTCGAACCGTTTTGCGATTTGTTCAAAATCAGAAATCTTTTTCTTCGTCGTTGTGATGTCATTTTGTACATTGTTGACTTTCCTGTCATGTTCAGTCTGTGACTGTGGTTTATATTTCTTTTATTTTCCTATCATTGCTAGCTAGTCTTTTCGTTAGTTAGTTCTGTCAGCATAGTAGCCTGTGCATCTATCATGTCACGTAGTTTTGTGTTTGTTTCTTGTATATATGTAAAAAAAAAATGTGTAGTATTATTATTATCAAACAATTCATGTTTAAATATCTTTATATAGAGCTCATATATCGATATAATCTTTCTGCATAAATCTCTGTGTGTTACGTAACATAATGTCCTACCTCATATTGTTATGTCCATAACATGTTTGTTTATTCCTACCAACACTATATTAGTTTGATCTCCATTAGCCACGTGTACACACCGCCATAACTTAGGTGTAGTTGTATTTGTGTGTCAACTGATAAATGTACGATGATTTTATAGTGTGACATGACTATGGTGTTGGTATCTCAAACACTAGTCACTTTTCTAAATTAATAATCCACGCCGGTGTAATTTATCCACACTAATGTACAGGCTTATGACCCGATGTACGACTAATGGATTGAAATAACGTCAAAACCCGTGCTCTTCCTCACATTTATTAGTAACTGGCTGTTATTCCTGGAGTATATTTGTTCATTATTAAATAAATCTGATATAATTGACACTAAATATGGTGACTGTGACATTCTCTGTGTTAGTGAGACTCATCTGAATCCTTCAGTTGCTGATGATGACATCCATACTGAAACTTTTCCCATAGTATTTCGTAAGGACAGACAGCATAGACGAGGTGGTGGTGTTCTTATTTATACTTAGAATAACATAATTGTGCTAAACGTAGATTAGACCTGGAATCTGATGATGTTGAGGTTGTCCGGACAGAAATTAAATTGCAAAATATAGGGCTCCAAATTCTTTAGCTAACTACTGGGATAAGTTAGATGAAATTTTTGAAAAAAATCTCTGATCTGAATAAGAGTGTCTTCTTAGTTGGTGATATTAACCAGAATATGTTTAATTTGACCCCAAACTCTCACGTGAAAAGATTGATGATAAAGTATGGATTAAATAATATTGTAAATCATCAACTTCCCTTGATGTTATTTTGACCAACGACAGTAATAATGTATGTAATGTAACTGTGGACCCACCATCATTTAGTGATCATTCTGCTATTAGTACCACATTTTCATTTAAGACATTAAGGAAAATTGTTTTAAAAAAAAACTTTGATATATTTTAATAATGCAGATTTTGCCAGTGCTAATACTTATTTATCAACAACTGATCGGGATGAAGAGCTAAGTAATATTGATGATATTGAAATCTTAAATGAAATTGTATCCAATAAGCTAATGTCTTGTATTGACAGGTGTATACCTCACGGGACAGTGACAATTAGACCTAATGATAAAATATGGATGAATAATGAAATCCGGCTGAAAATGAGGCAGAGAAATAGGCAACATTATATGTCTAAGCTAATAAATACTCCCACCTCGTGGGAAAAATACAGACATATACGTAATTCAGTTATTTCAATGATCAGAGATGCAAAGAAAAAATATCTTATTGACAAAAATATCCACCCAGGTAAATGGTGGAGAATTGCCAAATCTGTTGTTACGTCTAAAATGATAATATTATACGCCCGTCGAATGCCATATAGTATTATATACTTTCTTACATTGAAATAAAATTTGCATAATTCTAAGAGTGGTTAGCCGACATGCTATAAAAAATGTAGGAGACAATTTCCGGACAAAATATATATTACTGAAATGAACAAAGGGCAATAACTTTTGGAAAAATCAACGAATCAAAACTCTTTTAAAAGAGACACAACGTCATATTATGATTATAATGTATACCAAGTTTCAAATAGATCGGTCGAAAAATGTAGGAGGAGATTGCCGGACAAACAAAAGTTTACGCCGGACGGACGGACGACGCCATACCATAATACTCCCGTCAAATGACGGGCGTATAAAAATGATACTGATTATCCTTTGGAAATTAATGGTGCATTGAAATGCATCCTGTAGATAAGGCGGGATCATTTAACTGTTTATTCACATCTATTTCTACATCAGATAAAACTATTGAAGTCATCCCTCCAAATCCTCCTCCTTTCCCTTGTCAACTATCTAATATCAATATTACATGTGCTGAGCAAGATGTTTATGACCAACTTCAACTCATTAATCCAAAAAAAGCCTGCAGGTCCTGATGCGATTCACCCTCGGTTTATCGAAGGTGTATCTGAATCTCTTGTAAAGCCATTTCATATTCTTTTTAATAAATCAGTGGAATCCGGTCAATTACCTAAAGTCTGGGGAAATGCCAATGTCACAGCTGTATACAAGGGCAAAGGTGAGAGAAGTGACCTATCAAACTACAGACCTATTTCTATTACTCCTCTGTTTAGTAAAATGCTTGAAACAGTTATGTTCAAATATTTGTTTAATTATCTTTGAAGAAATCATATAATTTCTAAGAACCAATCTGGATTCCTCCCCAAAGATTCTACAGTTAACCAGCTATTAGCAATATATGATTCAATTCTCAAGCAACTTGATAGAAGAAAAGACGTCAGAATTGTGTTTTTTGATATTAGTAAAGCCTTTGATAGGGTCTGACATGATGGACTTGTGTACAAATTGAAAAAATATTGCATTGAAGACAATTTTCTTAATTGGCTTTCTAATTATTTAACTCATAGACAGCAAAGAGTAATAAATGATGGGTACAAGTCTTCTTGGCGTACACTTACAGCAGGTGTCGCACAGGGCTCGGTCTTCGGCCCATATTTATTTCTTATATATATATATAAATGACCTAGAAAATGAAATTGAGTCAAACGTGAAATTTTTTGAAGATGATACCTCACTATTTGTACTTATAGAAAATGATAACAATACTGCTGCTGAAATTTTAAACAATGATCTCTATAGAATATCTATCTGGGCTCATAGATGGGTATATTATTTAATCCTAGTAAAACAGAAGCTCTTCTTATATCAAATAAACTAAATGCAGATGAAATGCATCCTGATTTCACATTTCTTAACAATTCTATGGTAAATGTCAAAAAACATAAACAGCTGGTGGGCTTTTTAACAGCCATGGTTTGTGGTCTGATCGCATCAATTTCATATATATAATAATACATGCAATTATATGCATGTATTTAGGTACCACAAACTTGATAGGAAATCTCTAGAGATGATATACAAGTCATATATTCGTCCAAATCTTGAGTATGCTAGTGTTGTATGGAATAACTGTAAGCAAATTGAATCGGATCTTCTCGAACATATCCAGCTAGATGCTGCTAGAACAGTAACTGGTCTCCGAAGAGGTACTAGTAATAAAATCAACTATAATGAAATTGGATGGGATACTCTTAAGAAACGTCGAAAGGATCAGCAACATATAGTGGTTTTTTTAAATAATTAACCTTGTAAGTCAAAATTATCTTTTTGAAATTCTTGAAACTTACATAGTCAGCAATGAAGCTATGACCGATCATGTCCGACAGCAACGTATATTTGAACCACCAATTTGTAGATTCGATACATATTTTAACAGTTTCTTTACTTTCCTAGAATGTCTTGGTGGAATAGACCTGAATGTAATTATTATAATTTGAGATCTATTAGTGAACTAAAAAAACAACTTGTATGTATGTATGTATGTATGTATGTATGTATGTATGTGTGTGTGTGTGTGTGTGTGTGTGTGTATGTGTGTGTGTATGTGTGTGTGTGTGTGTGTGTGTGTATGTATGTATGTATGTATGTATGTATGTATGTTTGTGTATGTATGTATGTACATGTATGTATGTATGGTGTCTCATATCTTCATTGATACCGATATAATTCTTATGTTCCTAACCATGTTTGTAAATATTCATAGTTCATTATATTGCTATTGTTTGAGATGTACCTCCAGGGAGAGGGCTTGTATAGGCTTTGCATGTTGCCCAAATCTGTTCATATATATGATATATCAGACAGATTGCACAAGTAGAGCCACCCGGGGGCTCACTCCAGTGGAGGGACGCTGCTGGAGACAAGATATTAATATTTCTTTATTTCTTCCAATTTGAAGAGTTGCAAGAACATATATATTGTGAGTATATAGATTTTATTTTCGCCAGAGGCTCGCTTAATTGAAAAATTCTTAGACTCGTTTCATAAATCTAATATGAAATGAAAACGAGTGTAAGATCCTTTGTATCGCATAATCAAGGTTTGTGGCATTTATTCGTCTAAAACGTCAATTTTCATGCAACCTTGATATGTAAAAAAGCTGCCATTTTTAATCCAGTGCGTAAGTCTATGACGACATGTACTTGTCCTAAGCGTGACGTCACAATTGAAACAATTGAAAACTTACAACCAATCACAGGGCTGATAGGTCATATACGCAAAAAGTATGACTAATAGAATCTTTCACCCCTTGGGGGGTGAGATAGGAGAATCTCAACCCGAGGGGGAGGATTCTTAAGTTGCCAAACACGAGGCTTTGCCGAGTGTTTGGTAACTAAAGAATCTTTCCCCGAGGGTTGATATTCCACTATCTCACCCTCAAGGGGGTGAATGATTCTTTTTCTCTTGCCCTGTTCTTTCATTGTGTATCATATGCACAATGTAATGATAACGTTACAAGCTAAATTCAGGGTTGACGTGACGTTGATGGATTGTTGACGTGACGTCATTGTATTGTTAAAGTGAGGTCATGCCATTGTTAGGTATAGGGGAATCCCCCCGTCTCAACCCTAGGGCGAGACAAGGAAATCTCACACCGGTAAAAATGCGGATACACCTGTCCAGGGTAAGAGAATAATAGAATCATTCACCCCTTTGGGGTGAGATAGGGGAATCTCAACCCGAGGGGGAAGATTCTTATGTTGCCAAACACGAGGCTTTGCCGAGTATTTGGCAACTTAAGAATCTTTCCCCGAGGGTTGAGATTCCCCTATCTTACCCACAAGGGGGTACATGATTCTTTTTCTCTTACATGTGCCCTGTTTTCCCCAATGTGTATCATATACACAATGTAATGATAACGTTACATGCTAAATTCAGGGTTGGCGTGACGTTGATGGATTGTTGACGTGTCGTCATTGTATTGTTGCAGTGACGTCATACCATTGTTATAAATAGGGGAATCCCCCTGTCTTAACCCTAGGGCGGAGACAAATAAATCTAGCACCGGCAAAACGGGAGATAAATCTGTCAGGTGTGGGAGAAATGGGTATATTCACTGGATAACACAGAACATTATGTGGTAAATGGTCAATTCATAATTAAATATACTTATGTACAAAAATGACATGAAATATAAATTATTAAGACATTGTTCGTCTGTGATAAAATGTTAGCACATTCTAAATAGGGTAATTAATTCTCAGAATAACATACATTTCATTAAAATGTTATCAATGGTACAATTTAATAATTTTATCAACAGAAATAGCACAAATCAATACAAAGTTTTCATAATAATTCACATAACTTGTAATGGAGGATATATACCTCCAAGTAGTATGTGAATTAAATAGTAGTCTGATAAGGAGTGCAAGTAAACAAGTAGTTTTATATCAAACTTAGTACTTATAAGGCACTAAAGATCGTCTCTGAGTTTCCCAGTTTTTGTCAGTGAAGGACAATGTGTGTAGTAATGTCAGTGTGTAAAATACCACAAAAATGACACAACTCAATTACATTTGTGATTCTTATTTCTACGCCCATCCTTACTACATAAAATATCCTATCAAAGTGCTCAGGGACCTTCAAAGCTAATTTCCATAAAGTTTGTGGACAAAATGTATTGAATAAGCAAACATCTTGTAAAATCATTATTGCTAATCCATCTTTTATACATCATCAGTTCTTCCTGGTTGTACACTGCTTTATACACAAATTAATTTCACACTGATTTGCTTAGTAAAAACAGCGTCTGAAACATACTTTAGTACATAATCAAATTAATCATATTTGCGAAGTATTCTCACAATATCAGAAATAAAACCACCTTGACAATAATCATTCAAACGATACATAAAATAATAAAAAGACGTTTCAGAAATACTGATTTGGTTAAGTATTTTTCTACTCATCCCACAAAGTCGACCAAGGAACAAGTTTTTTTTTTATATCAATGTACGATTCGATTGATGTCCATCCAATTAGTGAGTTAGCCATATCGGTTCTAGACCTAGTACTGAAAGCTTGAACAGATTTCATGATAAAAAATTTGAGCACGTTCTAGTTTAATTAATTCTGTTTTAGATAGTTTCCATAATTCACATCCATATAAAGCAGACGAGAAAACCTTTGTCTTAATTATTCGGCTACAGTAAATGAGCGAAAAGTTCAAGGGTGAGTACCAGACCTTATAAGAGCCATTGTACCTCTTTTTCATTTTCTACCAGCTGTCTCTGTTCTATCTGATGAACAAAATTTATAATTTAACATAACACCAACATGAGTAATATGTTCAACAACTGATAAAGATTTTCCATTTAAATACACATCTTGTTGCAACGCTTGTGTTCTGCCCTTGGTAAAGACAACAATTTTAATTTTGTTAACAAAAAATGAGAATCTCCACTTGAAAGCTATAACTAACGCAAACTTTTACCAAGTCTTGTAAACCGACACTAGTATTGCTCATGTGCCTGACGATTCTACTTCATTTAATAAATCGTTGATAAAAACCAATGGTGTATGCTTGATCATACAAGCATACATGTATGCTATGCCACTGCAATTTAAAACGCGCCAGTAGAAGCTATATATAATCAGGGACGTATAATACTGTCCCTGATATAATATAAGGCTTACCGTACAGTCCGTTTCCGGAGGAAAAGTAATGGTGCTCTTTTCAAATTACATTTTACCCGGAAGTACGTCCAACGTCAAAGAGTTCTCAATGGCAGACAACAGGTAATTTTTGACGTTTATGTTTCTCATTGTACGATTTTAGCATTGTTGCTTAATATAAACATAATCTCATAAAAATAATATAATAACAACAAAAAGATAGAACTTACAGCTGATCTCGCTGGAAAACAGACGTTTTCCTTCACAAACGTTATACATATCGAGCCTACCGCGGATCGCCTATCGAGTATCGGTCTGCAAAATTCTGACGACCTAAACCTGTCGATTTCATGTAGTCCAGTCATTCTCTTTAAAACAAAACCAACTAGTCCTTCGAGCCTCACTTTCAGATTAACGATAGATCATCATTATTCTTCAAACTTATACTTGTCATCATTGGGTTTATATTCTAAAATTTCTGCTATCGAAATTGGTGATTTTATATAAAAAATCCACATGAAAAAAATAAAAAAAAAATGCTTTATTTCCCAAAATTATGGAAAAAAATAGGAATATCATCCCAACTTTAGTAAAAATAAACTATATTTTCCCAATTCATGTAGAAATAGCTATTATAAAAGGGAGACCATAACCCACAAAAGTACATTGTACAGGTTGGTCACAATGGTGCATATGGGTAATAATCCTGCATTTGGGTAACATCTTTGTATGTTATGGTTGAATGCACTTCGAATCTACTTTCACTATCTTATATAAAAAAAATCAAAATTTTGTACTTCACTATCTTTATTAAAAATCGCTATTTGTATTGTTATTATAAACAACTTTTGGTTGAATGTTTTTTCGTGTTTTGACATTTTCGTTGTTTTAGAAGTCCCGACTTTTCTAAGGCTTCAAAGGTCATGAAATACTTTCAAAACCGAAAACTGTCCAACCAAAAGATGTTTGTAATAACCAATAGATATGGCGATTTTCAATAACGTAGGTGAAGTACAAAATTTTGATTTTTTATATAGGATAGTGAAAGTAGATATATATAATAATAATAAAATAATCTTTATTTAACGTCGTGTACAATTGTCAACAACAAACATAAGCTCTGTAGAGCTTTTATTACGACGCCGCTAAGGGAACAAATGGTGTTTTTCGTGGTGGAGGAAAACCCACGGGGGAAAACCACCGTGCCATCGGAGGGATAACAACTAACCCTATCAGACATCACTCTCTTTTTTCCACCACCGCTGGGGATCGAACCGAAATTCTTAGGAGAGCAAGTGGTCTGGAGCTCACGCTTGATAGCACACAGTAGTACAATGACTGTGCGCGTTAGCGATCGCGGCTACCGAGGCACCCGATTCGAAGCGCATTCAACCATAACATACAAAGATGTTACCCAAATGCAGGATTATTACCCATATGCGCCGTTGTGCCCAACCTGTTGTGGACACCTACTCTACAGCCAATCCATATACAACATAGTAGCATCCCGAACTTCAAAGAGGTGTTGCAAAGATTTACTGTTCGGAGAATAGCTATGATAGCTCTTTTATCAAGATACTTGGATAACTTGTAAGAGGTATATCATCTTCCGAGCGTCAGAAGCACGACTTAGTATAATGTATACTGGTAGTAGTCACCAGCAATCAAATAACTCAAAATCTGCTACTTTTTCTGTAGACTGAAATATTGTCTTGTAATAAAATCATAATTTAATCGCTTAACCTGATTCAGTCGTATAGCCACAGCCAATGTAATGTGAAGCAGGTTGTCAAGCATCATGTAATATGGATATACATCAGAATTGACTTTTTTATGACATCTATAAATAGTTCATAGGATTAACATGCAACATAAATTATGTGAATAATCTAATAATTTTGTGAATCTGTAGTGTATTATTGAAGTTATATATAATTAATTCTAATAATTTGCCATTGAATATACATGTTTGTGTATGATTTCAATACTAATATGTATCGTACACACCCATAACATGTACAAATGGACTGAAGTGTAACTACGGCAATTGACCCATTTTTTGATGCATGATTACTTTGATAAATCAAGGTGTTCCATTTTTGTATTTTTACTTTTTTCAGAAATATCCGTTACCCAGGGCAACCTCCAGGTGAGATTTTCAAATATAACAGTAATACAGGTTTACGTTCCTAAATGTCAAAATGTTTTATGCATATAATATATCAATAAAAATTGTAATTTCTTTTATAAGTAAAATCTTATACATATATCAAGAGATCAAATTTGTATTTGTTTTTATCAGAGTTAATGATGCTTGAGTTATATATGAAAACTAATACCTTTAATTTACTCAAAATATAGAGGCCTGTGTACAGTATTTGAGTTTACATGTACAGTTATTTTTTCAAATATCAAGGATACTAAACCTCACCAGAGATCCAACCTTTGGCAGCATCACATTTATTGAGATGCCTTTTTTTCAGGAAACTTTGGCATGATGCCAAACCCTGGGATGCCCCAGTTTCAGCAACCAGGTACAGGTATACAGATGATGCCAATGATGCATACAGGAATGATGATGCCTCCTGGTAATCGTATGATGGCACCGCAGCAAATGATGTTCCCAGTGCAGGTAATTTCAAAATCAAAATTGCGAGATTTTCTAATCAGTGCAATCTACGTCCTCTCTGAACTGGCCCCATCTATGTCTATACTACTCTTTCTGACTTTAATATTTCATTATAAGGTATGTTGTAAATAAATAAATGTTAAAACTGGCAAACTTTCTCTTCATTCGATTTAGACGTGCTATACTGTATAAATACAGTACTATCGTTCATTCCACAAAATCAAATTCTTGCACTTATTGAAGATGAATCATCTGAAACTCAAGTGTGAAAATATTTCACAAGTTTCATCATATTTCTATGTTACTTGCAGCAAATGGCTATGAGACCTCCTGATGGTCCCCGTATCGCCCCTCCCGCTTACACACAGAAAATGGCTGACAGCTTTAAGCACCGGTAAGTAGTATTTTAGAATCAAATATTAAAATCATTTAACATAATAGAGAATGAAAATGGCAAACAATTACATATGTAAATGTTCAGCTGAAAATATTCCACTGGACCAGATGATACTGAACATTATCAAGTATAGCAGTACTATATATATAAAGTAATTTTCAACATGTAGTTCTGCATATTTTGCTTGACTTTCTCCAAAAGCATATGAAGACAACTCATATTTAAAATGTCAACAATATATATGATACATGTTTGCCAAATCTAATCAAGGCATTTAAAAAAAATAAATGAAATCCTGAAGTAGACAGTTAAGTTCTTGAATTAACCCCAAGACAGTTAAAAAGGTATTTCATTGGTAATGAATCTCAGAAACATAAAAAATGTAATTAATCCGTGAATGACAAAACTTATAGATACTGTTGATATATGCTTCTTCAGTAGGGAGACATGTAAAACTCATTCTGTTGGAAGAAGGTTTTTTCCTCTACATATGGAGAATAATCAATATGTAATCAGACATGTTACACTACAGTATACATCAGTACTTTTCTGCAATAGGATGTTGCTTGGCAGCTGTAGCTTTACGAGCCCACCATCATCAGATGGTGGGCTATTCAAATCACCCTGCATCCGTCCGTCATTCCGTCCTTAAACTATTCTTGTTAGTGCTACATGTATTTCTCAGAAAGTGCTAGAGGATTTTTTCTCAAATCTTACATGAAGGTTCCCCAGGATCCCAAGTTATGTATATTGTATTTTGGGACTGATTGCAAGACCAAGATGGCTGACAGTCAGTAATCTTGAAATTGAGAATGAAAGTTTGTTAGCGCTATTTCTCATAAAGTATGGGAGTGATATTTCTCAGATTTCACTTATAGGTTCCTTATCGTCCTTATTGTCGTTTTTTGGGACTGATTACAAAACCAAGATGGTGGACAGGCACCCATCTTGAATTTGAGAGTTAAAGTTTGTTCCACGCAGACGGCCAGAGTTTGATTCTCGAAGTCGTCGTACACATGGAATATCAGAGAAAGTGTTTTTCTTCTGCCCACACAACTCCAACAACCCAGGTGGAGTATACAATGGTCTGGGGTGGATGTTGCAGTATCTGTGCTGTAGCATTCAAGTGAGGTGGCACTATAAATGATACATTTGGAAGCACTGTCCCACTACAAAACAGAACACAATACATCTCCAGCACACACGTAGGCATACACACATAGGGAGATATTAGCCAGGTGGCATAGGACTAGTAGTTAGTGCCTGATAAGGCAGCTCCTGCGAATTCCTCAAAATTGAAATAATTAATGTATATGCTAATTGTATTAATTTTATATCTATGTACTGTAAAGCGCTTTAGAGTGGCTTATGTTAGCTAAATAGGGCGCTATATAAAATGTTGTATATTATTACCTCAGAAAGTACTGGAGGGATCTTTCTCAAATTTTGCATGAAGGTTCCCCATGATCACTAGTTATGCATATCGTTTTTTTGTTCTGATCACAAAACCAAATTGGACGACAGGCAGCCATCTTGCATTTGAAAGTTAGTTTGGTAGCACTGTTTTCAGAAAGTTCTGGAGGGGTCTTGCTCAAAATTGACACAAAAGTTCCTCATCACCCCTAGTTATGCAAATTAAATTTTGGGACAGAAGGGTAAACCAAGATGGCTGACAGACTTCATCTTGAATTTGAGCATTAAAATTTGTTAGTGTTATTTCTCAGAATGTTCAGGAGTTTTTTTCTCAAATTTTACATAAAGGTTCCCCATAGTTCCCCACTCTGCATTTCAAATTTCGTGGATGATTGGAAAACCAAGATTGCTGGCAAGTGGCCGTATTGAATTTGGGAGTAAAAGTTTTTTAGTCCAAAGACTTGAAGGGATCTTTCTCAAATTTCACAAGGGTTTTTCCTGTTCTGAGTTAAGCATATCAAATATCATATCGGCCGGCCATCTTGTTACAGTTTAAGTTTGTTATCACTATTTCTCAGAATTAACTGGAGGAATTTTTTTCAAATTTGATATGTAGGTTCCCCTTCACTCAGTGGTCCTGAGTTGTGCTTGTTAACTTTTGAGGTTGCTCAAAAGATTGATTAAGTTGGCAGATAGGCAAACTGATCAAACGGATAATTGAAATGAAGATGGTACTATGATGGGCGCCAAGATCCCTCTGGGAACTCTTGTTTCTTATAGCCAAGGAACAGTATATTGAGGACAGGTCATATAATAATTACCTTTCAAAATGCTATGGATCAGTTGACATAACTGGATAAGTGATTTATATATAATAGTTTGTGGTGGGTATTTTTTGAACTTTTTAGTAGGTGTCAAAACTGTCAATTCCATTCTTCTGCTTAATAAATGTTAATCGTTTTAGCAGACATACTGAAATAAAATTATTAATGTATGAAAATACAAGTAACTGATGTAAGGTTCAAATGTTTTGCATTACACTATGTGGAACGAGTACTTTTTCAACATGCTTTAATCTCAGAGGTCAAAATATATCAGTATTAATAAGAAGAATTTAACCTTACTTGTCAGTGAGTGCCTGATATTGCAACTTTTTATAGGGCACCTAGCCACCAAGCACCAGGCCAGACAAACAGACCTGTCACAATGTCTGCAGAACAACTGCGGCAACTAGAGGAGAAACAACGGAAGGAAAAACAGTTCCTAGCTCAAAAACAAAAACTACAAGCATTTGGTCGCCCAGTTCCAGTGGATGCAGATAAGTTCTCTAAGGGACTTATGGAGTCCATGTTTGGTAAAGTGGACAGGCCTAAACCCAAAAAGGAACTTCCTTCAAAAAAAGAAGGTGAGGAATAACTATGAGGTTGTATGGGCTCCATTTTACTGTTAATACCACAGTTCCATAGATTACAATACTATCAGTATTAAAAAAAACACTGTCCTCTAAATTTAGGTATATATAAATCCGACCTATTTTAGGATACAAGCAAAATACAGTACATTTGACAAGAAAGTGGTTTGCAGAATACAGAGTTTTATTTTTAGTTTTTAATTATTATGAAAATAGGAATTTTTATAATTTTAACTTTAACAAGTGATAAAGCAAATGAAGCTAGCTTATACGTGGTCGTAATGAATGAACTGTAAGTATTACTGACAAGCTTCATTAATTTATAATACGTAATCAATGAATTGTAATTATTACTAGCACGCTTCGTTAATTTATAATACGTGATCAACGAATTGTAATTATTACTAACAAGCTTCATTAATTTATAATGACAAAGATACCTTAAAGACAATTTTTAATTCATTTTTTGCGCGTCAGATTCCTTATTTTATCTTATATTGATAATTTAAATTCCACAAACATGTGGTTGTATGTGTCAATTTGAGGTTAGATGATTAGAAAAGGATTGAAGGTTTAACTTTGGTTTCTCTTAAGTCCCATATATTGATGCATGTTGTTCAAAACATTTTATAAGTAAGATAAATAATCTATTAGAATCGGTATCATTATAGGTTTTGCAGAGCAAGAAGATGACGGTTTTGGAGATTTCATGGCTGGTCCATGTACTACTGTGTCAGCTCCTATAGAAAACATGGCAGCCCCAGAGACGCAGAGCCTACCACAGTCTTTACCCGAACCACCAAGTGGTGAAAATCCAGCTATCAGTCAAAGCAAGGAGGAGAAAAAAGGTAGGTAGACTTATTCAAAAATCTACGTTAAATGAGTGCCTTGATGATTCCATTAATATTGAGTTCTGTCCCTTGATTTACTTAGCCATGTCTTGAATATCAACACAATTTTTCGAAAGTTTTACTTATGTCATTATGAACCTATACATATATTACAGTCATGTTGCTGCATTTTCCTTTAAAAGATCCGTATCCCACTGCTCTGTGGTTTTTAGCTCACCTGCCAGAATGGCAAGTGAGCTTATGCCATGGTGCGGTGTCCGTCCGTCTGTCCGGCGTCAACTGTTTACTTCAAACAACTTCTTCTCAGTAACCAAAACGGCCAGGGTACTTATATTGGGCCTGTAGCATGCTAGGATAAAGGGCTACCAAGTTTGTTCAAATGCATGACCTTGACCCACTTTAAATGTCACTGGGGTCAGATGTCTTAAAATCTTCAAACAACTTCTTCTCAATAACCAAAAGGCCCAGGGTACTGATATTGGCCCTGTAGCATGCTGGGATGAAGGGCTACCAAGTTTGTAAAAATGAATGATCTTGACCAATTTTCAAGGTCACAGGGGTCAAATGTCTTAAAATCTTCAAACAACTTCTTCTCAATAACCAAAAGGCCCAGGGTACTGATATTGGACCTGTAGCATGCTGGGATGAAGGGTTACCAAGTTTGTTAAAATGTATGACCTTGACCAACTTTCAAGGTCAAAGGGGTCAAATTTCTTAAAATCTTCAAACAACTTCTTCTCAATAACCAAAAGACCCAGGGTACTGATATTGGACCTGTAGCATGCTGTGATGTAGGACTACCAAGTTTGTTCAAATGAATGACCTTGACCAACTTCTAAGGTCAAAGGGGTCAAATGTCGTAAAATCTTCAAACGACTTCTTCTCAATAACCAAAATGCTCAGGGTACTGATATTTAGCCTGTAGCATGCTGGGATGAAGGGCTACCAAGTTTGTTAAAATGAATGACCTTGACCAATTTTCAAGGTCACAGGGGTCAAATGTTTTAAAATCTTCAAACAACTTCTCAATAACCAAAAGGCCCAGGGTACTGAAATTAGGCCTGTAGCATGCTGGGATGAAGGACTACCAAGTTTGTTCAAATGAATGACCTTGATCCACTCTCAACCTGATGTCCTTGTACGACATTCAAGGTCATAGGCATCATATGTTTAAATCTTTTAATAAGGTTCTTATGAATCAAACACTGATATTCTGCCTGTAGCTGTATTTTAGTCCACTTTTAAGATTACAAGTGTAAGATTTAT
The DNA here is from genome assembly GCF_002113885.1 of Mizuhopecten yessoensis. Taxonomy (NCBI): domain Eukaryota; kingdom Metazoa; phylum Mollusca; class Bivalvia; order Pectinida; family Pectinidae; genus Mizuhopecten; species Mizuhopecten yessoensis. Next base: position 631,738 of record NW_018406777.1, on the reverse strand, counting down.
ACCAGGTGAGCGATGCAGGCCCATTGGGCCTCTTGTTCATATATAAAGTAACCTCCCCTTCATATTGTGTTTGGATGCAACTGTAGCAAAGTTGGGTGGTGACACTTACATTGCCCAGGAAACTCGGTTAGTAAGAGTGATAGTAGAACAAACTCGGGTCCAGGGTTCGAATCCTGCTCTAGCTGAAGTTATATGCACAGAACATTGTGGCTAATTACAGATTGTATGTTTCACATTTTTGTTTTCATTCAAGTCCCACAAGGTATGGTTTTCTTTTCAGAAATGATTTATCAAAGCTACAGTCATGCCAGAAAAAATGCTTTTCAAAATGTAGTTACAGTTTTCAGCAGTGGCATGAGCATCCTTAAAATGTTTTGACCCTTGAAGCAGCTACATTGCACATAAATGCACCTCCTCCTCCATATCAAATTGGTGTCATTTAATGTCCTTCATTCTTAGTTTTACTTCAGATAGCCAATGTATAAGCTGAATTAGCCTCTGTAGTTTTAGTTGTAATTGATTTACCTAGATTTGATGTCCATGATGATGGAATGTTCAGACCTGAAGGCACCTAACAAGGCAAAAACATTCCACCGCCCTGCCCTAAAGGAACTACCAACGACGACCCAGACCTACCACCACACTTTCCACCAGAGTCAACAGGCTCGCCAGTGGACACAACCAGTTGAGGAGCTGTCTGAGCTCTTTACTCTAGGTGACTAATAACAAAGTTTCAAATGATTTCAACATACCATAGGATTATTTGTATAAGTTATACTTATAAAACTTCTAGTCCAAAACAGTGAAAGGGGTTTGGACTTGGAAGTTTTATATAGATCATACCTGGGGTAAGGAAATTCACTATTGTACAAATAAACTGAGGAGAGTAATCTGGAATTTTTTATAACTTACAAAATTTAATCCTTTTCCTTGTGTAATACTTTTGGCACACTGATCTTTACTTACTTGCCATAAGTGGAGGTCCTATTCAAAATAAAGAGTTTTTTGCAAGCCAGACATGGTTCTTAACTGTGAATCATTAAAAAGTAGAAGAACCTGTTCATGATGGGGATGATAATCATGAGCTTGTCTCTGATATACTAGAACTGTATGGTTGTAGATCCATCCACACAGCCTGTGCCCCACCCAGGGCAACCCCCCCAGGGACAGGAGGGGGCCAAATTTGAAATCCCTGGCTGGTGTAAGGAGGAGGACCGAATCCCTCCTGTATACAAACAAGTGCTAGAGGCAGCCATTGTGTAAGTTTGTAGTGGACGTTATTCATGTCAAAAGTGGAAGGTAATTACAAGCTATATCTGTGTTGATCAGTAATTAGAGGACTAATATAACTGTTGAGTCCTAATGCTTTTTTGAAAGTTTAAATAGAAAGTTTCTGAGACAAACAGAATTTTGTTATTGTTTTCAATTTTAGATATTTATTATTTTTGAAAATGAAAATGTCTTGTAATAGGAATGGCCAGATTGCTACAGAACGTCTATATCCGATCTTGTTGATGAGTGGACTGAACAAGGAGACTCTTGGGCAGATTTGGAACCTAGCCAACCGAACAACGCCGGGCCAGCTCATCAAGGAGGAGCTATACCTGATGTTGGCCCTGATTGCTTTTGCCCAGGTAAGCAAATGATGTAGATATAATATCGCTAAACAATGACATGGAAATGAACATGCATCAGTCCAGGTAGAAATGTAGTAATCATACTTACCGGTACACATAAATCATCCCACACACTCTGCCATTATTTATGTCTTAAGTTAGGTGCAAAAGTATACTGGAAACATGTTTGACTATTTACTTACTAAATTCTCAAAATTATATAATTCTATCAACTTTCCATTTATCTTAAACTGACATTTTCCAGCTGTGTATTTAACCATATGAACCTTTTTTCTATTCTCCTGCGTTTGGAAAATCTGAAATTAGCATTTTCCTTTCTGTTTATCTGTGCATTCATTCAACTTGTCTACAGTTTTCTGATCCAAATATTCATCCAGATTTCATGAAATTTCACACAAGCATTCCTGACATCAATCTCTAGAGCCTAGTCGAAAGTCAAGGTCATAGCTACAAAATCATTTTATCACGTGGCTTGTTTCTGACTAAGATTTGAAACCAAATTTGTTGATACTTCACACTAGTACGCCTGATGTAAATCTCTGGAGACCAGTGGAAGGTAAAGGCTGTACTTTCAAGGTCAGGGTCACAGATGTCAAATTGTCTTGGGTTGTTCCCAGGTTTCTGAAACACACACAAGTATTCTGACATCAATCCATCAAGACCAGTTGAAGTTCAGGGAGATATGTTCAAGGTCAAAGTCAATGCTACAGGTCCTTCCATCAGACCATGATGGTTGGAAAATTGGCATTTTAATGCATTTATGACTGATATTTCAGCACAATTTTATAAAATCTCATAAAATCATTCCATGCATCAGTCTCTGGAGACTATTTTGAAGTTCCAGGTCTTATGGTCCAAGCCAAGGTCACAACTACAGAATCTTTATATTTTTCAACCAAATTTCATAAAATATATTTCATATTTCTTAACACCATTGCCTGCACTGGTTGTTTACACATAAAAAAACATTTTTAACTTCCGTCACTATCGCAGAAAACCCTACAATTGATCGGACTCCCACATTGATTTGAGCGGCCTATATCATACTGTTTGCTGTACTCTTTGTTTTGAACATGAGATATTGGAATAAACCTTGATGCAGTGTTTATCTGAAACTGTTCTCTGTTGCAACACCTGTAGTAGGTATTTTGCCCTTCATATTTGATAACATGTCATTTAAAAGATAACTGTATTTTTTTTATATGCAACTATCATGGTTCAAAATTTATGTTTCGTACAAGTCATATTGTAATTTGTATTTTATAGAACAACTACCAGGCCCTGACAATGGACATGCTAAACAAACTCCCACAGCCTCCCATTCCTTTCCTTGGACAGCAGGGACAAGGTCCTTCAGGTCCCCCAGGTTCTCAAGGTCATGGTCATCCAGGTCAACAAGGTCAAGGTCCTCCGGGTCCTGGTCCTCAAAGTCAACAAGGGCAATGTCTTCCAATACCCCCCACAGCAGTTTCTCAACAAATGGTACCTTCTCCTATCATCCAATCAGGTACTCCGTTACAACAAGGGATCCAGGTGCCAGTTATACAGCCTGTGGTTGGTGTTGCTACAGCAGCTACCATGGAGGTTTTTGTACCTAGTGGTGATGATGATTTTGCTGATTTTCAGGCTGCTGGACCTACTCCAAAGACAGGTAGGTACTGTTATATTGTCATTGTGATTACCTGGCATGCATTACATCTCTGTTTTTCATTTTTTCTATCAGCATATTCTGTCTGCATAGGTTTAAAACCATATAGGACTGTGTGGTTTTGTTTTTGTTTTTACATTTATTAATATTCAACCTATTGATATATCATGTAGCTGTTATGTGTGTCTTAATGATTAATTTTATGGATTGATAGATACGTCTGTACCAGTCATGCCCAAACAACCAGTCAGACCCAAAAAGAAACCTGAAATTGAGTAAGTTTTATGTTTATTTTGTGTGGCTATATCTAGTAACTTTAATATGTAAAATATTGTCTTAAAATATCAATCAGGAAATGTGTAAGTTTAAACTTTCGGCCCCCTGTATCGAAGAGGTAACTTTGAAAATGATTTCTCATATCAGATTTGTGAAGAGCTATATTTGCTGAGGAAAATTGTTGAGATTTGATATTATAGTAGTTTTTACTTGATAATGGGGCTAGACCACTGATTGATGGGATCTACATGTATTGACAACACGATTATATAAACAAAAGTACATTATGTGTCTTGTGTAAACTAGATGCATGTGGAACATTCTGTAGATGTTGACATAAAGACTAAAAACTTAAAAGTCACTATCAATTATATGTTAATTTTTTTCATGATGTATAGGTGATTGTTTATGTTATTTTATCAATGTTAAACCCTGGATGTCAATGATGTAAAATCCACATCTTTTGCTGAACAGATTTATATTTTATGCTTATTAAACACTTTTTTGCATGTGAATGATATGCAGCTAAATGTTCCCTTAATCTATGTGAGTACAAAGTTCCCTGAGCTTATGACAGGTAAACTATAGCAAGGAACATCAGGAATCTTGTAAAGTAAGTTTTAAGTTAAGTTTTTGAACATCTGCTTTAGATACCTGTATGAGGTTCCAACACCTGCCGAGGCAGAGAGGATGACTGGACCCATCACTTCAGAAATGACCTACTCCAACGTACAGAACTTCTTCGGCAGTGACGACTCGTCGGGTAAGTGTGGGGATTAGTGGACTTGGTGACCTCTGTGTTGTGTTCCATACAGATCTGTGTTTTGGTGCACTTATTACCTACAACACTTCCAGATAGATGTAGCTGTTATCCAGTGTTTGTCGTGTTGTCACCCTCCAGGCCCCGTCACAGTTTCAGGACCTCATTTAGGAAGTTAATGCTTCTCCTCAAGATATTTCAATCATATACTAAAGTACTAGATATTTGAAAGATTTCATCAATGACGTCAGATTTGATTATAAAAATATACTTCTCAGCAGGATATTCTAATTGCTTGCTATTTAAAATACTAGATATGTGAAAGTTTCAAGTTTTTTTCAGCGTAATGTTTTGTTTGATATATTCTTAACTATAGATATAGTTAGTGTTGCTATGGTAACAGTTACTTAGCAAACTTAATATAGTAAATAACTAGAGTTATGAAATAGAAAATATGATGGCAAGGCTTTAGATTGCTTAGTAGATAATATTTATTTATTGTGTAAATATCCACTTAACGTAAGTCATAGACTCACAGGACATCATCAAAAAACACTTTAAAAAAGTGTTCTTAACCATTGTTGATTGTTTTTAATTTCTCTAATATCTTTAGATTTCCTGTAGTGTTTTACTACATATTTGTATTTCTATTGTATTTTACAAACCTGTGTTACTTTTGGAAATGGATTGTTTCTGTATTAATTTCAAACAACATGTCTCATATTGGTTCTCATTAGAATTCCCTGTTTTCTATCGTAGATCTGTATTGTTTTGGGAGTGGATTTTAAATTTAGTCCTGTTTGTTTTATGCAGTGTCCGCTTCTCCCCAAAGACAGCTCCTCAAAGGTATAAAAATACACAGCGGGTGTGAATGTCGGCATTGCATCCTGTATATATAGTGGTGGGGCTATTTTTACAACGTTGATTTCCTGATTTATTTTGCTCGACATCATGGATTTTAACATAGCGTTTTCCTTACATGCTCATCATTTTAGACATCTTGTTGCCTGGTAGGTGTAGGTGCATTAATGCCTGATCCATAATGCATCATGTAAAGTTTAGTCCTCGCAGTCAGTGGCTGAACCTTGTGGGTTTCCAACCATGTAACGTTTATATAAAATAATAAATAGTGTGCTGTTAATCTGTCTTTTTATATGTGTTGATGAAATTTTTAACATTTTCAGTGAAATGATTAGTTGATGAATAACATCTGTCCTTTTTTCTGTAAACTTTGCAGCCAAGAAACTTTCATAGTAATATTTACAAATTCATCACTTGGAAACCCCCTTGTGTCAGACCACTGTCATAATACCTTGTGTGTTGGTTACCGTCCTAGCTCATTTCAGGATTAAAATATTGATTGTATATATTATGTTGTTGTGATATTTTATTTTATTGAAATTAACATGACTGGTTTAACCTTTTGTCAGCTCTTCTGTTAAACTTTGCTATTTCAGGCCTTTATTTACAATTGTACACCGATAGAAATAATCTCACGACACTTATTAAACATGTTTAACATCGTTATAGAGAGTTGTGTGCCATTAACACTTCAGGCGTATGTACATCTCAGACTAGTGTTGTGTACCTTGTATCATACAAGTGTATGTACATCTCTAACTCCTGTTGTGTACCTTGTATTATACAAGTGTATGTACATCTCTTACTCATGTTGTATACCTTGTATCATACTAGTGTATGTACATCTCTGTCTCGTGTTGTGTACCTTGTATCATACTAGTGTATGTACATCTCTAACTCACGTTGGGTACCTTGTATCATGCAAGTGTATGTACATCTCTAACTCACATTGTGTACCTTGTATAATACAAGTGTATGTACATCTCAGATTCGTGTTGTGTACATTGTATCATACTAGTGTATGTACATCTCTGACTCGTTTTGTGTACCTTGTATCATACAAGTATATGTACATCTCAGACTCGTGTTGTGTACCTTGTACAAGTGTATGTACATCTCTGACTCGTGTTGTGTACCTTGTATCATACAAGTATATGTACATCTCTAACTCATGTTGTGTACCTTGTAGCATACTAGTGTATGTACATCTCTAACTCACGTTGCGTACCTTGTATCATACAAGTGTATGTACATCTCTAACTCCTGTTGTATACCTTGTATTATACAAGTGTATGTACATCTCTTACTCATGTTGTACACCTTGTATCATACTAGTGTATGTACATCTCTAACTCACGTTGTGTACCTTGTATCATACAAGTGTATGTACATCTCTAACTCACATTGTGTACCTTGTATCATACAAGTGTATGTACATCTCAGATTCGTGTTGTGTACCTTGTATCATACTAGTGTATGTACATCTCTGACTCGTGTTGTGTACCTTGTATCATACAAGTATATGTACATCTCAGACTCGTGTTGTGTACCTTGTACAAGTGTATGTACATCTCTGACTCGTGTTGTGTACCTAGCTTGTATCATACAAGTGTGTGTACATCTCTGACTGGTGATGTACATGTGTACCTTGTATCATTCAAGTCTATGCACAGCTTCAAAAATGTGTTATGTACTTTTGTTTATGTCAAAGCCATAAACTATTTTTAGAGTAGCTACACTAATAAGAAGTATGTGTTTGTTTTCATACTCTCAAATCTATCATCACATTCCATGTATGAGCTCCATTGGACTGTACATGAGGTCCTGTAAATCTATACAGATCAGTGTTCAAATTAATGATCTGTATAGATTTACAGGACCTTATTCAGTGTTCAAATATTCACCCCTGCAGGTGGGGGATCAGGAAAAGAATACACCTGCTGTTACCCACTGCATGTATCGTAACAACCGACTAATGTAGGAACCCCCTGCAGAATTGGGAATTTGCTTTGGTGTCCTCTATTTTGGGACACAAAAGCGACCTTAATAAAACTGCTGCGCCCATTGCAAAATTTGGTCGTGGGATCTTTATCTTTCTCTCTTCTTCTAACTACTTTTATTTCCTAACGCCTTGCTTGGCAACACCTCATTTTTGTCTTGAATGTTGAACGTTTGGCCAGATGAGAAAGGCAATGGGTTGTCCCCAGGCCGGGGCATACCAAGGTCCTAAAAAAGGAAGTTGTTATTCCCTGCTGAACGTTCAGCATTTAGGAGAATGGCAACAACTGGTTCACCCTTTGTCAGTATAATGTGACCGGATGGAGTGCTATCCTGGGTACCTTTGGCATGATATTTCAGTGAGATAGCACTATAAAGTTGGCATGTGAAGATCTGCGCTATCACAAGGAGGCAAGCACACCAACCAACCCAGGGTGTCTCCTGCATACACACACGCAAGCACGCATACACTAAACACATGGAGGCACGTCCTTAAATGACCTTATCTGTTAATAGGATGTTAAACAAAATTAAACCAATCAAACCAATGTTCAAGTTAATGTTTGAGCTATAATTTGAGGTTAAACCTGTGATAAGTTGTCAACAAGGATGTGATTGATCTTAAACAAGTACTTTGATTTGTAGGGGCATAACATTTTCTCTGCCTACATGCATGCATTATTAAAACAAAATAAATTCTTTGAGATTTTTTTCTTTCTTCATTATTTAGCTCACCTGGTCTGAAGAACCACAGTGAGCTTATGCCGTGGCGCAGCGTTCGTCGTCGTCGTCGTCGTCCGTCGTCAATTTTTTCTTTAAGACCTATCCTCCTAAATGCCAAAGAGGATTTCAATCAAATTTAGTCTGAAGCATCACTAGGGAAGGGCAATCATTTCTTAAATAAATGAGGTTGGTTTGACCCCTGAGGCCATGGGGGTGAGGCCCTAAAGGAGAACCTAGCTAAATTTGCTTTCAAATGCATCTCCTCCTAAACACCAGAGAGGATTTTAACCAAATTTGCTCTGAAACTTCATTTCCTAAATAAATGAGACGGGTTCAACACCTGGGGCTAGGAAGACCGGGCCCCAAACAGGAAAATTATCTAATATTTTGCTTTAAGATGCTAATACCCCCTAATTGCCTGAGTGGATTGTACAAAATTTGGTCAAAAACATTATTGAGGAAGAACAAACATTTCTTAATTGAATGAGGTTGATTTAACCCCTGTGGTCCTAAGAAATGGTACAGCTAGATCATCATATTCTATGGTGTAGTTTTCATAAATTGTTAAAAATTGGTTTCTAGGTTTATAAAGCTTATAGTTGAATGAAAATTAAAGTATTGTCTAATTACACCCTGTAATATGACATATTACTTATTTCAAAATCTGTAAACATGGCAACTCAATGGAGGCCCTCGATTAGTTGAAAGACAGATATTGTGGTCCCAGTTGGGTTAGAACATAGATCTTGTCTGGATTTGAGGAAATTTCATATAAAGATGTACTAATGCATCCAGTTGTAATGACTTAAATATAAAACCAGGTGAGCAATACAGGTCCAATGGACCTCGTGTTTTAGTTAGGCTTATCAGAAATAACGTTTAAAATATATTAAAACTACAGATTTTGCAATGCCATTGAATTTAGAAGATGTCAGTCATGTTTAGAATTAGGAAAATGTAAGTTTGTAAAGCTTTAATGTTTTTCAGTTTTGAATGTTTCTGCATCAGTCTAGAGTTATAGTATTGCAGTGTGATTAGTATACCTGCCTATTGGATGTGCCTCGTGATCATGTGTGTACTAGCCAGCTGTGCTGACCTGCCCATGTACTAATTAATCCACCAATCCCTTTATCCTAACTGTAGATATGGCATTGCTTTGTTGTCTATACAGTGCAACACCTAACACTTCACTTGAAACCAGCGTAATGTGTTACCAGAAACATTGTATAAAATCACAAGCATGAAAACATAAAGAAACAAACTATATGTTAATTAACCTCTAAAAATTGAGATTATGTGTTGGCAATATCATAAATTTAGCATCAATATAAAATATATATGATCTGATTATTTACCCAAGCAAAATGATTTAAAGGCATGATGATTGTGCAAAATATTTTGTTTCCCATGCAGAATATAATATACATGTACTGTACATGTATTTAAATGTGTTCAAAGACTATAGTTTTACATGCATAGACATGGAATTCAGTGTAACAACAAAGCAAGTTTTATACAGTAAAAGGGAGTAAGAACTGAACCAGTTTTCTAAGTACCTCACTAAAGACATTAGCTACCTTATTTTAAGTATTAGGCACATCAATGTACAAGAATTGTTCTACCTTTTTCCTTGAAAATGCACGATTTCTAACAGGAAAATAGCCTTTATCACTCAGTTTTGTTTCCTGTTTCGAAACAGAGGTGTACGGTAAGCATTCCAAAATCCACAATTATTTTAATGTGTTGGGATTGCTGATTTTGTTTATACAGTTGATGTTCACTTGATTGCATGACCTGATTGTGTTGGTACAGGACTTGGATTAGTGTAGTTTTACAGTTTAAGAGGATGGGACACCCTCCCAGACACATCTAACCAGATGAAGTGTAATTTTACAGTTTAAGAGGATGGGACACCCTCCCAGACACATCTAATCAGATGAAGTGTAGTTTTACAGTTTAAGAGGATGGGAGACCCTCCCAGACACATCTAACCAGATGAAGTGTAGTTTTACAGTTTAAGAGGATGAGACACCCTCCCCAACACATCTAACCAGATGAAGTTGGCATTAATTGTTTGGTGTCATTTTTATACACAAGATGTCACTGTACGTTGTTCATAAGGGTGTGTTTTGGTGTGGTGACTAGATTTACTGTGCTATAGTACTAGTACAGTCAGAACACAATGACCTGACGTTTTGACCTTGGATTACCATATTGATTACAGGCAAGTCGATGATCGGATGAACCCTAAGGGACATGTCATGAACAAAACAGTCATAATGACTACCAGTAAACGGCTATCATCGCTGAGAATTTGATATCTATTGGTAAAGCAACAACTACTTCTGTTAATTCATGTCATCTGTGTGGTATATTGTACATAAATTATATAACCCAGGGTCCAGTTTCAGTAAGTTTAACTTAAGTAACTAACAAATCATAAGTACAATATTTTCAAAATTGTGCATTTTCTATTGGCATTGTTCTGTCACATTTATTTCAAAAATCACTAGCATACATGATTAACTATGAAAAATTTCCCTGATTTAATATCACAGCATTAGTGACAATCAGTCTCGGTATGTGTGTTTTGTATTTGATACACCTGACCATCAATGAATAGGTGGGCACACCTACATAAGGGGCCTGTTCGTTTATGCGGAACAACGCGGCAACCGGTACGTTCGTTTTTAAATGTTACATTTTCAGGTATAAATCCTAGAGGACCTGCAAAAGTTTATGCAGGCCTTGCAAGGCTTTTGCAAGGCACGCGTGAAAGCAGCATCAGATTACTGGGTCTGGCTTTATTTCATAAACGAACAATTCTGGTCCAACTGGTCCAACCGTTTGGTCCGCACGATAGACAGAAACGGCCAAGGACTGTTACTGGCCAGTGTTAATATATATATCCCACAGAAATGTCAATGTGACAGGTCATTTGTGTCTGACTCTACTGACTTGTAGGAGATTCTGTTTGGGCTATCTTTCATAGGAAAGAAAAAAATACTTGACAATAACCCATTTCTGTTTCAGAGTGTATATGTATATGAACACTATATGATTAAATGGCATTTTAGCTTACCTGGCACAAACAGATGATCAAGTATGTAGTTACAGTAGCATGATGTTCTTTGTCATCAAATTGTTCACTTTAAACCAATTTTTTATCATACATGTTACATAGTCATAGGGTCAAGGAAATTCAATTCAAGAAAAAACCAGGCTGGACATACAAAAAATATATATATATATTATTTTCAGAAACTTTCAAAAATCTTCTTTTGCATAGTAGATAAGACAGATTAGAAATTTCTGTTTTTGTCACTGCCTGTTAATCTGAGTTTAACTTTAAGTTATGCAAGAGTCAAAGTTCAAAGTGGTTTGTAATATGTAAGGTGTTTAAAAAAAAATTGTGGTAAGTATCTGAAACTTGATTGTTTATATTCAACATTATATTCATTTATAATCAATTATCACATAACTTGAATTGACCCCCATAGTTAGGCAACATGATCTGTCACATAATTGTACGTGTATAACTCTATGATCTTTGAAATAAGTTTGTTTTATGAGACTATAAACATGCATGGGAGTAGTAAGTACTATGTCTTACTTACCATAGATGTATGGGATTGTATTGCAGATACAAATATAACTGAGGTCAAGGTCACTGTTGACATTTTAACAAAAATATTTTCAATTTCTTTATATGACGTTTTCTTTGGCTTAGAGAACCTGAAACTCATACACCCATAGAACTTTAACTTTAGGTTAAGGATGCATGAGGTACACATTTAAAAAAAATGTATAAGAAAGTTAGTAATAATGTTATGTTTTATTACAGGTTAAAGGTAAATAAAGGAATGATATCACTGGCAATGTAATGTACTGTAGTTTATCAATTATGAAACTACTGGTAATCAATGGACAGGGATAATTCAACAGTTAAAGATCCCCGTATCACTGCAAAAATTCTTTGACGTCACTGTAGCTTTAATAGATCGTTTCAAAAAAGAAAGAAAACTCTGCATTGGGGAACTTTCATGAACAAAAAATACAGATGCAATAAATTACAACAAATCAACAACAGTGTTCCGAGTTAATCAGTAGAACCGGATATGAACCCTGGACCTCTGCATCATTAGATTATCGCTCTAACTGACCAAGCTACCTCGGTAGTGGTAGTGCCCTTTAAATAACTTCTTCTGAATAATCAAAAGAACCAGGATGTTGATATTTGGTCAGTAGTATGCTGGGATAAAGGGCTACCAAGTTTGTTTAAATAAATGACCTTGTCCAGTATTCAAGGTCACAGGGGTCAAATATGTTTGAAACCTTTAAGCATTTTCTTCTCAATAACCAAAATGCCCAGGATGTTGATATTTGGTCAATAGCATGCTGGGATGAAGGGCTACCAAGTTTGTTCAAACAAATGACTATCACCCATTTTCAAGGTCACAGGGGTAAGATATGTTTTAAACATTTAACCAACTTCTTCTCAATTACCAAAAGGCCTAAGATGGTGATATCTGGCCAGTAGCATGCTTGGATAAAGGGCTACCAAGTTTGTTCAAACGAATGACCTTCACCCAAATTCAAGGTCACAGGGGTCAAATATGTTTAAAACTTCATATCAACTTATTCTGAATAACCAAAAGGGCCTGAAGCATGCAGGGATGGAAGGCTTTAAACTCTGTTCAAATTAATGACCTTATTTTGAATAACTTTGAGTCAAAACACTGATATTTTTCCTGTAGCTTTATTTTAGTCTACTTTTAAGGTAACAATTGTGAGATTAATACTAGGTGAGCAATGCAGGCCAATTGGGCCTCTTTTTTCCAAAATGAAATTAAGGGGAGTGGATCCTTAAATAAAAATCCATAGCAATTATACAACTGTCATGTGACCATATATATCCCCCCCCACCCTCCCAAAATGTACCTGATTATGAGCTGATAAAACAATGTTGGACTATATATATTCATGAGGTTTTAGTATTGATTTAGTATTGGGTGGTGACCTAATTCACAAAACAGTTATGGAACTAGAAAATTTCAACCATATGTATTTGAATACCTATTTCATGCTCAAGTTATATGGAAATGGGGTTTTTTCAAACCTTTTATATAAATAATGATATGTATCTAAATGTTTGCCAAATACAGTGTATCTTTATAAATCCTTTCTTGATTACAATATTTTTATTCCTGACCAATTTGCTTTCACTGCTGACATACAAATATTAATGCTCAGATTTGCCCTTTCTTGGTACATTTCATAGCGGAGTGACTCTTCCTGTCCTTAATCTATCATTAATTGTAATTAATTTAATTTATCAAATTGACAATTTTTTCTGTTTTCTAAAAAAATAACACTTTATCTTTTGTTTGATTATTAATTACTTTGATTTATTGCTTTCATCACAAATTGCGAGGTTTCATTCTTTTAAGGAGCTATACACTTTACAATTATATAACAGCGAAAATAATTGAGTTGTCTTAGAAAAGTTGTATGACTTTTTATATGTTATTAATCCTTTCACCACTGTAGACTATAATGGACTTATCTAGATCAATGCATGATAGAGTTTATTTAAGTTGCATAGGGGTGAAAGGGTAAGAAAGTACAATGATTCATCAATGATACAGAACTATAGGTGATTTAATTTCTTATTACTAGATAATTATTTTGCTAGCCTTGAAAAGCCCTTGCCTATTTATTTATTTTCTTCTGTGATTAACATTTTGACCTGAGGCTATCTATGTAAATAAATTAGTCACTAGATGGTTAAAATGGTACTGTAAAATTTGACAAGAAAAGTTAATACTTTTGAAAAAATCGAATATTATTTCTCCAATATATTGTAATATAATATCAATAATAAAATTCTGATTTTCAAGGATGTATATTTGTGACTGTTTGTATTTGTTCCATGCATATTTATATACACTGTACAGACCTTTTGACTGTTTTGCATTATGTACAAGTTATACATGTTTGTTTTAAAACAATTTTACAAAGTAGTTGAAATTGTGTGAAACAGCTTTTGTTCATCATTTTTTTTTTAAATGGTACATTGTTCTAATTACCACTTATGGAAGATGATCATTTTTTGTTGAAGGTCCATCAACTCCAAACAGCCTAGAAGCTGATTTTGACGATTTCAAGTCTGCGGACAGCAAACCTAGCGATAGCAGTCAGTTCTCCTCGGAACAGTCTGAAAATGAGGACTTCAAAGCGTTTGAGTCTTACCTGGAGGATTTTGAACGGAAGAAACAGAAACAGCAGGAGAGTCCACTCCATCGTCCAGTATCCAAATCCTCACTTCCTTTACCCAGCATGCCTTCCACTGCAGTTCCCACGGCGATCCCGGCCATCCGTAATTTGTGGTCAAAGCCTCATGGTGATGCTATTGTAACTAGTGTACCATCTAAGCCATTACAAAGCTCACAGTTCCACACCCCTGACCTCGTGGTAGCTGACTCCACAGAAAAATCTGACCAACAGTTTGGAAACTCACCCCCCAAATCGTCCGATTCTGATTTTGCAGATTTCCAGCAGGCGCCTGTTGTAGGAAACTTTTCAAAATCTGCTGTGTCTAGGCTTACTGCAGATCATGATCAGTTGAAAGCTTCAGGTAGTGATGTCAGCTTGACATTGATCGGTGAGGAAGACAAATATGCAGCGTTGAGATCTCTAGACTTTGGATCAGAATTGAGCACAGGAAATGAGGCTGGTTCAGCAGAGGGTCCCAACCCTCCAGAGGAGGGTGCAGAGGATGATGATGAAAACTGGGCAGATTTTCAAGGTGTTGTTTTAGATCAGGAACCAAAAACAGAGCCAACAGGGACTGAGGTTCCTGGTACTGATTCAGGAAAGGAAAGTATTTTAAGTCTTTTTAATAGTGCACCACCCATTACATCATCTGTTAACTCTGATCAACCAATGGATGCTACAGTTACAAGTGTCACTCCACTGCCATTAGACAGTAATACAGATTCTGATTGGACAGGTTTTGGTGAGAGTTCTAAAACAAGTACAGAGGCTGATTCTGGTTGGCCGGCATTTTCATCCAGCAGTACATTTGGTGATTCTGGACACTTGGAACCTGCTCCAGCATTTGAACAAACAGAGACAGCGAGTGATGACTGGGCAGACTTCCAAGGTCCCGAGGACGTGAGTAGTGCTACAACAGACAGCAGTTCGGGTGTTGATAAGGATGCTGTCATCTCTGTGAAGAAGGAAGGTCTACAGTCAGAAGAAATTCTCGGCCTATTTAAGGTCAGAGAACCACAGAATTTACCGACCGATCTTAAAGAAGTGTATACGCAAAAAACAGCTGTTAACAGTGAATGGAATCCACAGGTGGCTGCATCTACCAATACATATCTTGATGGGGAATCAAAAGTATTTTCTGCAAAGGCAAAACGCCTGCCATCATTAGGTCCTGAAGATGAGGAGGAGGATTCCTTCAGAGTACCGCCTCCCATGGACGACGACCAAGGTGATGAAGACTTCAGTGAGTTTAGTCGTGGATATGAGGACATGGATAACTACCACCAACCCCAAACCATGCTAGATGATGGCAGGAGGAAATACCATATGTCTGGTGTGGGGGTTGTGTCCAAACCAGTGGTGAAGGAGGCAAAGAAGGCTGCATCAAATGCCCAGTCCAGGTATGCTGACATAATGATGCTGGACCAGACAGACGTGGATCAAGGTCTCCCCAAGGACACACTGGACATTGGTCAGGACCAGCTGTCAATCACCAAGAGTGAGGACTCTCAGTCGATATCCAGTCTGGAGCTGCCGTTCTCTAAAAGTCGGCTACAGAATGTCCTCGACCAGGACACGCAGTCTATATCTAGTAACGAGTACGGGAACTTTGAAACCATTCTACCAAGGCAACTTAACACTCCGGTCAACATGGAGTCCAAGTCTGTAGACAGTTTGGACCTGATAAAGGATGAAGGTAATGGTGATAGCAGTGAGGACCAGGGGTCTGGGGATCGGTCGCGGGGAGAGAGTCCTGAGAAAGGCGCTGAGCTGAGTACCACAGAGGGAACCAATGTAGAGGAGACTGCCAACGGTAAGTACAAAGTGCTGTTTCCCTCACTGATTGTAGCTGAAAATCATTTAAATACTGAAAAACTTTTATTCATGAGAAATATATTTTTGCACTTACAGAAAAGTTATAAATGTGAATTTATGTTTTTATAAGATCCAGCTACCTTTGTTCCCAATAGATAAACCAGTCACTTTCATTCTCAGTAGAAAATTCAGCCACCATCTTATCCGGTAGATTCTTTAGAAAGAGTAATGCAGCCTTCTTCATTGCAAGTAGATAATCTAGCCACCTATGTTCACAATTGGAAATCCAGACACCTTTATGCCCAGTAGATAAACCAGCCACCTTTGCTCCTATTAGGAAATTAAGACATTTTTGATCTCAGTAGAAAATCTGGCAACATTGTTCTCAATAATCAAGCCACCTTAGTCTTTTGTTCCAAATAGATTATCATGCCACGTTCATTACCATCAAAAGTATCCAAGATATAGCCAGCTGGATTATTTACAAAAAATGACTATATTTCAGAAATTTACTATAAATCTACCTCATAGTTATATGATATGTAAGCAATGCTATAATTCCAGTTAACGACACTTTCCAAGCTTCGATGCAGAATACTTTACCAGTCCTTGGCGACCGATACAGTAATATTCTACAGGACATTCCCGTAAGTTTTTACAGCAAGTTGACAGGAAGTTCCATTCAGTCTTTAACAGGAAGTTCCATTAATTCTTTATAGGATGTTACAGGAAATACAGGTCATTTTCGTAAAACTTTACACCAATATTCTACAGGACATTCCTGTAAGTTTTTACAGTAAGTTTACAGAACATTTCCATAAGTCTTTACAATGATATTCTACTGAACATTCCCTTGTTAGTATTTACAGCAATTCTACTGGACATTCGCTTGTTAGTATTTACAGCAATTCTACTGGACATTCGCTTGTTAGTATTTACAGCAATTCTACTGGACATTCGCTTGTTAGTATTTACAGCAATTCTACTGGACATTCGCTTGTTAGNTACAGCAATTCTATAGGACATTCCCTTGTTAGTATTTACAGCAATTCTATAGGACATTCCCTTGTTAGTATTTACAGCAATTCTACTGGACATTCCATTGTTAGTATTTACAGCAATTCTACTTGACATTCCCTTGTTAGTATATACAGCAATTCTACTGGACATTCCCTTGTTAGTATTTACAGCAATTCTATAGAACATTCCCTTGTTAGTATATACAGCAATTCTATAGGACATTCCCTTGTTAGTATTTACAGCAATTCTACTGGACATTCCATTGTTAGTATTTACAGCAATTCTACTTGACATTCCCTTGTTAGTATATACAGCAATTCTACTGGACATTCCCTTGTTAGTATTTACAGCAATTCTATAGAACATTCCCTTGTTAGTATATACAGCAATTCTATAGGACATTCCCTTGTTAGTATTTACAGCAATTCTACTGAACATACAACTACATTATTGTACATCTTTGTCAAAGAAGTGGCAGTGATCTTGTTCATAGAAGTCATTAATAGAAGTCATTAATAATAGAAGTCATTAATAGACCTAGAGAGGACTGAAGTACGATACTGCTTTTCTGTAAGTGGTTATCATAGATATAAATGTTATTGCAAGTCTGCAAGAGTTAAGAGAAAATTTACTTAAACTTAAATCCTATTTTGAAATTTGTAAACAGGGATGCAGTATTCCACTAGTCTTACATCTGGGGTTGATAGATTTTGTGGCAGAGCTAGTGAAAAATGTTCAGTATGTACTATTGATTTATAGGATGGCTAGAAGGATATTTCAAAATATGCATGTAGTTTAGTGCTATACATAAATAAAAATGTGAAGTTGTTTACCCCTCACTATACAAAGTATATAGGGTTGAAAGAAAAGAAAAATTGAGCATTAGGATTCTGATATTATTTCCTTTTAGACATAAATCTTACAGTATGAAAAACGCTTATGTCAAATGTATTTATTTATAGGAATACAAATGTATTACATTTGATATGAACAAAAAACACTTTATCCTTTTCTTGTCTAGTTATTTGATATTTTGTGTTGAAAGATTAATGTAGTTTTTATCAAACCTACAGGGCAGTGACAAACATTCCTATGAATGGCAGCGTTGCCTTGACAACAGTTATCGTATGATCAAGGATGCCAACAATATCTTCAACTCCATCAGCAGTTCTGTGGTGTGTAACGAGGTTCTGAAGTCGGAGCAGGGGTCGGAGTACGTCCAGGGAGTCGTGGAGATCTTCAGGGTTGTCTGTCGTATCACCACGGCAATGAAGTCACAAGGTAGTTCATTGTTTGTCTCAAGTTGATTGCAAATTCTTGTTATAATTAACATTGTCCTTATTTTGTCCATAGACAAGGACAACTTTTTTGTGAACATTAAACTTGAATTTGTAATGTTTTTAAATTGTCAGCATGCTGTACTTTTGTAAGTCTGGCAAATAGAGCAAATATAGGACTATGAAGAAGCAGACAAATACGATATGAGAGAGATATATTTTATTTTGTCCTACATTTTAATATTTGTTTGTATACCTGCTTCACTCTAGATTTCTTCTAACATTGTAATTTGTTTGTCCTGCTTAGGCCTGGCAACAGATAAACTCAGCCAGCTGCTGAAGGACATAGACCTATCATGGAACAACTTGACAGCTTTCCTGGTCGGCGGTAACCTAATGGTCAGCATACCCGTTATGTTATGTTACCTTATAAAACCTGTTGTTTGGCATCAATGGCAAATTCATGTATAACACATAATAATTCTGGTTGTAATATACCTTGAGTTTAATGCAAATAAATGTTTCCATGAATAAGAATACAGGAGTGTCAGTTTGTGATCATATTAATTAATGCACATAGTATAAGTTATACGTTTTACCAAATTAAAACATTCCAAAAGTTACTTTTGAAGAAGTCCAAGTTGATCTGCATCATTTGCCGTTTTGGTAAGTTAGTGTAGGACTGTTGTTAAGTCATCACAGACTGTACTCAATGGTGCTATTTAATTTACTTATAACCATATGTATTTTATTTTTATTTCATTTTTAGCCGGACGACAACTCTCTCCATTTCAACAATGCTCTTTTGAAGTCAGATGACTCGCTGTCTCAGAGGAAGGCATGTGGGGTTTGTCTGTTGAATGTGGATACACTGAGTAAAAACTTCAATCGTGAGGACGAGTGTCCGAAGCTAACGTACGGAGGACGTCAGTACCACGCGTCATGTGCAAACTTCTGGGTGAACTGTGTGGACTCCACTTTACCGGCTCTCAAACTAACGGAGCTATTGTGATAGGAGTATTGTTCATGGTATTGTTGATGGAAAAATACATTATTTTTTTTGTATAGTCAATATATTGAATTTTAGTTTTTTCTTAAAAATTTGTTGTGAGATAAAAAGTGGGTCACATTTTCTTTTTGCTGTTTTTGTCAACTCGCCAAGCCCCTAAAACAATTCTTAAATGACCCAGTCTTACATGTCATGTGTCTATATTTTTATCCTCCCCATGTTATGTACTTGACGTGAGTTAAGCGTCTAACATGTCCTGTAACCATGACAGTACCTTTAGAAGGAAAATTTGTCCAAAGCCAAAAGCTTTTAGATGTTTGCTTGTTTCTCAGGCCTCTTATAATACTTTTGAACATGCTGCAGTGCTAATTCTGTCCTAATTTTTTTTTTCAATTGTGAAAAGAATTCTGGATATAAATACTGTTATTTTGTTCATAAAGAAGATTAAACAAAACCTAAAAAGCAGATAACATAAAGCCTTTTTATAGAGAGAAATTATTTTTATGTTCCCCAGAGAAAATGTCGGAGTATATGGTCATAGTTTGTTCATCTGTCCATTATTGGTCAGTTTTTCTGACTAACTGAAGAGTGGTCAGTGAATTATAAAGATGGTTGTAGGATGACAAGGCAGTGTGTTGTGTACCAATATTGATTCTATTTGCCTGTGATCAAGGCCACATTGAGGTCATAGGTCAAATTCATTATCCTGGCCATAACATCTGACTCACTTTAAATAACTCAATAAATTTCAATGATATATGTAGGAGGGCAAGGTAGTGTGACACGTATACTTGTATTGGGGACTGTACACCCAAGGTGGTGTGACACGTATACTTGTATTGGGGACTGTACACCCAAGTTCAAGTTATGTTGAGGTCATTTTTTCAACTTTTTTCAAATGAAGAGCAGATCGTTGGTTGTTACAAGATTGGATCAATTATCACACATAATGAAATTGATTAGCCTACATGTACCTGGTATTCAGTTGGATTTCATCATGATATTTCAAAATTACTGAGACATGGATGACTTTCCAAGTTAATTTGATGTGAACCTTTTTGTAAATCAATTGGTCATTCTCCCATGTAATCCCCCCCCCCCCTCTTCTTTCCCCTCCCCCACCCATACTTCATAGTTATCCTATATGTGTGACTTAATTCAGTCTCCTTTATTATTATTATATACAATGTCTAGGTTATTCCTTAGAGCTTCTTGCATTGTAGAATGGGGGACAGAATTTCTACATTCTGGAACAGGTTTGTTAAACTATTGAATTGTGAGAATGTTGAAATGTGAAAAGGGGATCTGACATGAATGCTGTAGAAAGTTTATATTTTATATAAGCATTAATCTTTACATCATGTGATATACATATAGCTTTCCAACCTGAGCCCCATTGTTCAAATCTATATTAGACTTACCAATCATTAATGCAAATTTTGAAAATTCAAAATTTATATTCATTTTTGTATTGTTTGGCATCAGACAATAATTTGGAACCCCAATACGTGTACCATAGTTTATTTTTGAATTTCAATATTTTTGAGCAAAATTACCAGTAAGTGAAATATTTTCATGAACTCATTCACCCTTGAAATTTCATAATGAACTATTCCAACCTTTGAATTGGAAGACTTCAAATGTGTTTTCAGGGGTGATTGAGTGAATGATTGTGAAGCAAATCATGTTAACAATTGGGCCTAGATAGTTTTCCTTTGTCTTCTTTTTGTATATTAAGATCCCTTTGTATTATTCTTATACTTTAAGTAATGCCAGGAATTGGATTCCAGCGACTTAAGTCTCCCAATGTCTTTTCTTGTACATTGAGTTTTTTCCATTGTCTTCTCTTTTACATTGAGTTTGCTTTTATATTCCAGTACATTGAGTTTCCTTTGATCTTCTTGTGTAGAAGGTTCACTTAGCTTTCTTAAGATAATAAATCATTTAATTTGTAAAGATAACTTTCTGTTAATTCTTGTCAGGTGAATCTGTTGTACAGTGTTTGTGTCCAGCTCAAAGGAACCTCTACCAGTGTAAAATCAGTGCAATATTTCTTAGTGTATGCTATATGTATTTATTGGTATGTTGACGCTAGAGACATGTATTGTTAATTGTTAATGAACATTCCCATTGTATGAGTGCTGTTTACCAGTAAAACTCTGTACACATATTTACATGATCATGTACAACTATTTAAGATTAAATCTGTTAAATATGTCAGATTGGTGTTGATGTCTTTGTTTGTCCCACTACTTCCTGGTACTGTGAATTCCAGGTAATGTTTTTTGGCTATGTATCATATGTCAGTTATTGCCAGATACCTATTCCTAAAAAAAAATATCTCTTTGAATGTAATTTGTTTTTAGATTCAATAATTTTATTTATGTCTTGTGATTTGAAATTAACTCCTCATCATATTTTCTAATGCCAGTGTCCAAAAATAATGTAGGTTTTAAGATTTAGTTTTGTGCTTAAAAAAAATAAAATGGATTTATATGAACAGAAAACAGTTCTTATGTTAATATCACATTTTGTTTCAAATAGAAAATATCCTTGACAATTGACACATGATATTGATAAGTGTTTATTTCACTGCCATAGAGGACTATCACTATATACTGTCACACACACGTCCTTAAATGACCTTAGCTGTTGATAGGACGTTAAACTCTAAACAACCAACCCATCACACATATTCCATGACATACCTAGTATATCAGTTTACTATTAAAGTTAACCATGTTTGGTATGCGAGTAGATTTTTCATCTATGCTTCTTATACTAACAGAAAATCTATATTACTAACTTTGTACCTTCTATATACGAGGTATTACTACCAGGAGAAACAAACTAGTAAAAGGACATAGCATGCGATGGTGTTACAACGTAGCTCAATCCGACCACATTGCGACTTTCATTGACCCTTGACTGCTATCATATATTCCGTCTTTGCGTATTGCAGAGTTATCTTCTCTTGTGAGCAGGTGTTGATTGTTACGTCATTTGTTTGTGTGAGAAAATTACGTCGTTTTCTCAAAAATTGATGACGTTACTCTGCCAAACAAATGACGTAACAATCAATACCTGCTCACAAGAGAAGATAACTCTGCAATACGCAAAGACGGAATAGTAAAGGGATGCCTGAATCAATATCATAGTGAAAGTTTGTCAACACCATAACTTATATATGTTAACGTCTAAAACTCCAAGTTCTTAAATCTGTTCACCATGTCATCCAAGGAATATAAACCTACAGCTGAGCGCCATTTCAAAACGATTCCGGTGAATCTTAACTTATCGTTTTGCTTACAGGAATCTTCTCATAATCAATACTTACCAACCTGAAGAAAATGTTTAGAAAAAAAACCCAACATTAGGATGAATATTTGAAACAGGTGGATTTCATGGTATAGAAATGAAAGATAGAATTTGTATATATATATTGGAACGAAGACGACTCATTTCATTGTTGAATATACTCGGTATACTGATAACAAACCGTTTCATTAAAACAAATTGTAAAACCTAGTTGGGCCAAATTTCTGCGTCATAGGAAAAGGAGATTCAATATTGTTTAAGCTTAAAGGAACCACTCTGCACTATCGCTTTGATCGTTTTTGCATGGTCTGTGTGTTGTTCTATTTGTTTATATATATATATATATAGTTATATTTTGTATTATTTCCACTGTACTAACAACCCTAAGGTTTAAGATAATGAAAAATGAATGAATCGGAACGCTCGTCAAAGTGTGAAGGGTATAGAGAGGCTAAAGTTCAAGAACCAAGACTTCTAGGTCACTTGATTAGATTTGTTTCAAAACATGAATTTTGTTTTCAAAACAGCTAATGAAATATCAGGAGATTAATACTTAAATTGTTGTACAAAGTACATATCGCTACTAGTCAGCGAAGCATCACGTATAAGTAGTTTACTGGATGTGCTATATGAACCCGTATACAATCCTTTAAGGAAATCTTAAAATGTAAGATTTTATGTGGGAAAACAGTTAAAATAGAAAAAAAAATGTATCTACAGTTACATAGCTCCAATGCCTTTCGCAAACAGGGAACAGATAATTACGATATAAATGCGACTTTTGTATAAAGCGGTAATTATTTTAAGTGCATTATTGAAATGGATGTGAATTGTTGACGCACAAGTTTCGTTACTGCGTCCTGCCTGTTGAATGATGCATCAAAGTAAGGGTTACTTCCCTTGTATCAAGTCGGCTAGACCATTTCTTATTTTATTTAGCGTGGGCGGGCGTATAAAATAAACATAAAACACGTGTCATTTACAGCTACACGCCTGTGTGCTTATATTGTATACGTGATTAGTCTTAGGGTTATCTTTTCAATGATATTACGTTTCCTTACTCCTAACACATACATTTTAACTGTACGAAAGTTAAGGATATACGCTACCTTTCACATGATGTACAAGTGAGTATTGTTATTATTGTCCCCCTTTAGATATTTACATTTCCTGGCACCTTATATACGTGTTTTGCGTAAAACTTGTCTCCCTCAAGGAATTTATGCTTCCTCAGGATACACCATACATGTGATTTTTGTGAGATCTGGATACATGCTACGTTACACATTATGTCTATGATTGTTTAAGAATTCCTTAAGGATATATGCTACGTTACCCACAATGTCTGTGATATATGTTATATAGTTATCTACCTTAAATTTCCATTAGAAAGTATCTAGCAATCAGTTAGTATGTCATTTTCCATATAAGTAATCAGAGGGGACTAGTTTTGTTGGGTCCTAATCTAAGTTTCTGAAAATGCATATGCTTATGAGACGTATCATTAGAATAATCCACTAGCATCTCAAACGTGTTTACATATAACACACATACAGTCAAACTTCCATCGGGCGGTAACATTCCGTGTATTTTCTGATATATCAGCGGGAGATTTGTAGGCATAAAGATAACAATCTACTAATATACACGAGTTAATAACATTCCTCGTTATTCTAGCTGTACGTGCCTGTAATCCACCATACATTTGCCAGGCTTAGCACGTTCTAAAACGCAAGCCGTGGCGGATCCTGAATTTTTAAATTAAAATCTTTACATCTCAAAAGTGCGTGTGTGTGGATGGAGGAGATGAAGTTCGTATGTTTTTGGGCACTTCTATTTGGTTTCCTAGATTTACCATTGACAAATTTGTTTCAAGATCAATGAAGGTACATTAAAAACAACAGTAGGCTAAACAACAACACGATTTCTTTAACATGTTTTCTTTATTGTAATAAAATACATATTTTCACTGCTGTACAACCATACATAATTCCTATATATAAATATACGTATTTTTAAATTATATTAATATAAATACATGTGTATCAATATACAGTATGCCAAGCTAAACGACGTCACAATGTCGAAAAAAACCGTAGATAGGGGTAAAGACAGGAAAGGTTTGTGTAAGGGCGGGACCCCCTGACGGACTGTACTCCGACACATCGTCAGGAAGGTATCGGTAAGGTTTTTACGGGCGGGACCCCTGACACGCTGTACTCAGACACATCGTCAGTTAGGTATCGGTAAGGTTTGTGTACGGGCGGGACCACTAACAGACTGTACTCAGACACATCGTCAGTAAGGTATCGGTAAGGTTTGTGTACGGGTGGGACCTCTAACAGACTGTACTCAGACACATCGTCAGTAAGGTATCGGTAAGGTTTGTGTACGGGCGGGACCTCTAACAGACTGTACTCAGACACATCGTCAGTAAGGTATCGGTAAGGTTTGTGTACGGGCGGGACCTCTAACAGACTGTACTCCGACACATCGTCAGTAAGGTATCGGTAAGGTTTGTGTATGGGCGGGACCTCTAACAGACTGTACTCAGACACATCGTCAGTTAGGTAGTGGTATTGGTTTATCATGTAATTATATAACATGAGTGAGTGAGGGAAGGACGTACTTGGGCTGGCCTCTCGACATGTGTGCACTCTCTCAAAACAACGCAGGCATTACGTTAGTATGGTGCCATTAATTAGTCATATAACATGTGTCAAGGGAGGTAAAGTGTTATTGGGCTAGACCCGACATACTCGTGTACATATTTCGTTAATTGCCACAACTACACCTACACGTGTATTTCAAGTTCATATGCAAATGTTCTTAAATAAAACAAATAACTAACTTTTCGTTGACTGTAATAACTACCATTGTATCTGAATATACTTGCATTTAAAATGGAAATAAACATACATTCAAAAACAAGCATTAAACACGATTTGAAAATAAATCTAAACCAATCACATTACAACATCTCATCACGAACGTGCTGCTTCTCACTCTAAGAGAACGTTTTAATAATGGCGATTGTAACGTGGTTTATTGTACGGAAGCGCACTTACAAATCTTCACCAGTAGATACATATATATATACTACTACCCTAACCCTATAAGCACCGTTATCATTTAATTTTGTGGAAGTAGCACAAGCGAATCCAAGCTTCAAACAAATGTATTTATATATGTAAATTGCAAAAAAAGGTGAAAGCAAAGCGCCATGTAAAGCTAACGATCACATAATTCCTGTTGTACATATATGTACGTGTAGCTATGTCTGGTGTAACGTATAATTCACTACATTGATGCGACCTTTCATACGTGTGACGTCAATAGAAACAATTCCCATGACGTCACAGCCTTTTCCAATTGGATGGATTGCTTTTCATTAACGTCACATTGTATGTAATAAGGTCTGTCGATGTATACTCAAATTGTGAGTCGATGGCCTACAGACATGTTGATATTGCAGTATGTCAGGAAAAAATACTGTTTAAATAAATAAATTTAAGTAAATTCATCTGTGAATTCATACATGCACGTTTTTTTCACAAAAACTTATTCTGTTTTCTACTTGCGTTTAAACTGCAACGACGAGCACTCTCGGTGTTAAGTAATATATCTCAAACCCAGCACAATTGCACCTGATGGTATGAAACGAGTATGGGGAATCATAGATTTCATAGATTAAAATTATGAAAAAATAATCTTGAAAATTAGACCAATTTGGCTCATAAAACGATCAACCTGTCAAAACTAGCCTCTACGTGGTATATACCATCAAATGGGAAATCATAAGGGTCGAAATATGACGCGAGTAAGGTATACTTTTATGGTGCTAATGTAAAGGACATTTAATCGTGAGACGAATGTCAGTTGTCGTATGGTATATATGTATTGCTTCATGTTTTAAACATGCTCGCAACCTAAACAGTGGCGTACTCTGAACTTCTACCTTTGAAATTACTAGCTTTTATAAGAAGTACTCATTCACCCAACTTATCTAACGCATACATGTTATCATAAATACTCATTTTAGATGTAGACGTTTGCTCGAAAGTCATTGGTCGTCGTTCTGACGGATAGACCAATGGTTGTGGCTCTGGTACATCGTCGTCACGTGATGACCCTGACGGACGCCACGATTGGTTACTTTGATTTTGTGAGTGCCCTATCATCGGCGCTGTTTCTGCCGTATTGTCATAGTCTTCATCATATCCGCCAGCCACTTTGTGCACCTGACCATGTTGTACATGCGACACACTGACGGGTATGGCCGATTTTTGCGTCAGTGTGCTGTAAGGGGTAGGCTGGTGTGGCTGTAGCGGATATCCGTACCCTGGACTGTGTCCACGTGAGCTAACAGACGACATGGTTCCGCTTCTGCTGGCCTGATACCCCCCGGGTGATAACTGTCCACTACCGCCATATTGAGAGTAACCGATGTTTACATGAGAACTTGGGTTGTTTTGTGGATGGTTCCCGGTCACGTGTCCACCACTTCCGCTATAACTTCCAGACATATTGCTAATTCCACCTTGCGATTGAGTAGTTCCGGTTGCCACCTGTCTACTCCCACTATGAGAGGTGCTACCTCCGGTCACATACCCTCCTCCGCCATGGGTCGAACCATAACCCCTGAACCCCTCACCTGACGTCTGGCCTTGTTGTCCAGACGACTGGGTAGACTGACCACCCGATGACGTATACGTCGCCGACTGGGGGTGTGACCTGTTAGCCTGGACGTACGACACTTGCACCTGCTGTGGCCCATGGTGCTGTATGGGAACGGACACTTCAGGAGATATGGACACTTGTTTCTTCGCTAGCGACCCTCCACCGCCTGTATAACGTCCGTTCCTCATACCACTGTCCGGCCCAATGGGAGGCTTCTTGTCCATTACTGTGAAGGTGGGCGATAATTCAGAGTCCTTGGAGGAAAACATGTGGATTTCATCCTACAACACAATATATAAAGAAGGCTACAGTACAGGGCAAAACATAATTTTCACTTGTAATTGTATATACATATATAAATTGACGTGCATGGGAATACAAACAATATAACTAGACTTATACAGCCAGACTTTCTAGAATATTCTGTTTAGCCCGACAGTGATTTATTTCAGTATTAAATATATCTTCATTTTTGTAATATCGATAATTCGAAAATATTTTCTCATATTATGATTATAAAAGATCTAAACCAAGACCACGAGATTGTCGGAAAAATTCTTTTGTATATTTTGCCAAAAATATAGTTTTTTAGTATGTTTTCGAATAAATGTTTAATTACCGTGGTCTGTGTCTCCTGGTCCTTGAGTTTGAATATGCAGTAGGCGTGAAGGCACAGGCAAATACACACACATAGACACAGCACTCCTACCACGAACATCACCGCTCCCCAGGGAGTCAGGAACCTGGAAAGAGAGTAGGGAACATAACATGTAAAATACAAACGAGCTATGACAAGTTGTATCGTTAGCACTGCAACAAACAGCTGGAAAACATGGAACAGTGAACACAAGATGGAACAGAGAACAAAACACGGAACAGTGAACACAAGAAGGAACAGAGAGCAAAACACGGAACAGTGCACACAAGATGGAACAGAGAACAAAACACGGAACAGTGGACACAAGATGGAACAGAGAACAAAACACGGAATAGTGAACACAAGATGGAACAGAGAACAAAACACGGAACAGTGCACACAAGATGGAACAGAGAACAAAACACGGAACAGTACACACAAGATGGAACAGACAACACGGAACAGTGCACACAAGATGGAACAGAGAACAAAACACGGAACAGTGCACACAAGATGGAACAGAGAACAAAACATGGAACAGTGCACACAAGATGGAACAGAAAACAAAACACGGAACAGTACACACAAGATGGAAAAGACAACACGGAACAGTGCACACAAGATAGAACAGAGAACAAAACACGGAACAGTGCCCACAAGAGGGAACAGAGAACAAAACACGGAACAGTTAACACAAGATGGAACAGAGAACAAAACATGGAACAGTGCACACAAGATGGAACAGAAAACAAAACACGGAACAGTACACACAAGATGGAAAAGACAACACGGAACAGTGCACACAAGATAGAACAGAGAACAAAACACGGAACAGTGCCCACAAGAGGGAACAGAGAACAAAACACGGAACAGTGCACACAAGATGGAACAGTAAATTCAAAACGGAACAGTAAACAATAGAGAACAGTGAATACAACACAGAACAATAAACAAAATACGGAACAGTGAAAACAACACGGAACTATGAATACAACACGGAGCAATAAATACAACAAGGAAGAGTGAATACAATACGAAAGTGAATTCAACACGGAACAACAAACACACCCCGAAACTGAATATAACAAGGAACAGTGAATATAACAAGGAACAGTGAATATAACAAGGAACAGTGAATATAACAAGGAACAGTGAATATAACAAGGAACAGTGAATATAACAAGGAACAGTGAATATAACAAGGAACAGTGAATATAACAAGGAACAGTGAATATAACAAGGAACAGTGAATATAACAAGGAACAGTGAATATAACAAGGAACAGTGAATATAACAAGGAACAGTGAATATAACAAGGAACAGTGAATATAACAAGGAACAGTGAATATAACAAGGAACAGTGAATATAACAAGGAACAGTGAATATAACAAGGAACAGTGAATATAACAAGGAACAGTGAATATAACAAGGAACGATGAACACAAAATAGAACAGTGAACACAACACGGAATAATGAACAGAACAGGAAACGGTGAACAACAGAGTACTGAATACAACACGGAACAGTCAATATAACACCGAACAGTCAATATAACACGAAACAGTGAATATAACACAGAACAGTCAATATAACACGAAACAGTAAATATAACACAGAACAGTGAATATAACACAGAACAGTCAATTTAACACGGAACAGTCAATATAACACAGAACAGTCAATATAACACGAAACAGTCAATATAACACGGAACAATGAAGACAACACGGAACAGGAAACACAACACGGAACAATTAACACATCACGGAACTGTGAACAACAGAGAACTGAACACACCACGGACAGTGAACAGAACACAGAACAGTGAACACAACACGGAACAGTGTACACAACACGGAACAGTTAACACAACACGGAACAGTGAACGCAACACGGACCAATGAACAGAACTCAAATCAGTGAACAAGTGAGAACTGAATACAACACAGAACTTGCTATACATGAAGTACTCAATACTACACATGTAGGCCAAACACAAAACTGTTTCCGCGTTGGGATTAGGAATGAGCTGTATGTCGTGTTGGCGTGCGTTTGCAGACCCCATGCGATGACAATAGCAATTTCTAAACATTATCGCTACATCGTGATATATCGTTAGGGAGCAAATGAAGTTTCTCGTCAAATCAAGGGAGATGTGCATGTCAATCTCACTAACGAGCTAAGGCATGGTCAGTAGTAGTGACAGGTATCTTTATACCATATCTTAAAACCAAGGCACGAAGACGATTCCAAGGAAATGGAATATAAACAATTCAAAGTAACCCCTAATTGACATTGACAGGTTCATATATTACATCCGATACAAGGAGATACCGGTCCAGTCTGTCTGAGCTAAACATGTAAACTGATAAAATAATGTGAAACGTTATAACATATTGGCTTAGAAAGAGTCTTATAATGTGGAACATTTTAATGACATTGTCCATCGAAACGTGGACGTTTTCACTACAAATCCTTCAACACCCCTCGAATACATGTTGGTGACATTGAAGTACAAGTTGTAGTAAATAGTGTTAAAATGGCGTGTTAGGATGTAGACTTACGTATACATATACTGATAACAACCCAATGGAAGCAATGGGAAACACATATACAGTTGTCATGATAATAAATAACGGCTCATAGGAGACTATTTTAACGTGAAATTGCGTGACTGTTTTTGGTGAATGACAAGTGTTATCGTTTAAGCAAAATCGAGTTTTATTCAATATTTTAAAGTCCTACAATAGACTAGCAGGGTCTCGTGTCGATTCCCTGTAAGTCAAAAGAAAAATGCTTGTTCTGCATATTGTAGAGACCTTGAAAAATAAAGCCGGGATTTGGACATGCAACAATCTCATGCCGAAGCAAAACTATGTTCGAAAACAGTGATTATTAGCATTTGCAATTTTTGTTTGTTTGTTTTAAGCCTCCTATACACATTATCTTTCCCATCGAAAACTTATTGTGACGTCATATTTTATTGTTCCCGTGATGTCATCGTTTCTTTCTACGTACTGACAAAATACTCTTACACAGGTAAAATGGGAAACGGGGCGGGGCACGTATCAATCCCCACCCTACGGTCTGTAGATATGTCCTATGATATGTATGTAGCATGGCCCTTTGTCTAGATTGCTAGTAGATTGTAGTTTTGACTCGCCCTCTTCAGATAGAAGCGCTTGTCTGTACTATACTATTTATACACTAATATGATATGACTAGGACCCCCTAGTACTACATGTACTGTGAAATACCTGGAAATCAGATTATGTTGAAGTGCACGAGGATGGGTTATTTTGCGCCATTCCTAATAAGTTCGTGGTTATACAAAATGGCTTTATATTGACAAATAATTGGCTGAAGATTATTAACTGAATGTTAACTACGTCGTCTTTAAGACTTTACCCCTCGCTTCTTAGTGCTAAACACACGTGCACCTCGTAACAATGAAATCACTGAAACATCTCTGGCGCAACTGAGATATTTGGCGGGAGGAATCCGACTCCCTCAACCCTCATCTAGACAGGGACCTCGCGATAGCTCAGGGAACAGACTACTATCTGGATTTTGTCACATCTCCAAAGTCTGCATCTCTGGTTGACAACTTTATCTCGCCCACACAAACACTCATATGGCACACAGTAAATCGTGGACCATCTCACCGATCATTCTGCTACATATATCTCCCTACATACACAAAGGTTATCGGGAGAACCACGCGATCCTGACAATTAAGACACAGTTATATTTTTAGGAAGTATAAATAGACGTTTCCATGGCTTACATCATCGCCGACAAACCATTCCGGCTGATTGTTTATGTTTCGAACAATATCATCATTCATAAGTGATTCATGTGGTCGTGTACACAACCTACACAAATACCAAACGATGTATGTGTTTTGACATAGAAAAGCAGCGCGGAGATTTCAAATAAGTATTTTTTTCTCTCTTTAGCTGCCATGTCTCATTAAAGGAAATTCACCATATTGGTATGTTGGAGCCTTTGTCAGGATTTATATATGTCACGAATAAGGATCGATAATAGTCATTAGGTGAAAAAGTAGAATCACGTGAGAGTTCATGTACGTGTACAAAACGTGTGCGTATGAGATCTCTCCACATGGACTTAGCTTGCATCGTTCTGAACAAAAGTATCTACCCTAACCAGATACACCTGATGTGGCACACTATATGATCGTATGTGGCGATTAATACGGGACCTCTGCAGAATCAAATTTCAATCACTGAGTACTAGGGCCTCAAACGTTCTCCTTTATCTGCTCTTTATTTTCAGTAATATTTTCCAAAATAAACCTAAGTTACTAAGTTGTCGGCCATGTGTCCAGTGTGGGGACACGGTTGCATTAAAGTTGGTGTAGCAATTATATGTTTTTATCTCAAATCAACAAGCACATTCTCCAGACACCGACAGCTAAAACAGACACCAGCTCGAAAGCCCGTATTCATGACAATATTTTCATGCTTAAGCATGGATTTTGTGCTCAAACCAACTTTCTTGCAACTCGCGTAAATCATGAGACACGACCAAAAGTGTAAATATTGAAAACGGTAGTAGGGCTCTCTAAAACGGACTTTATTAATTTATCACCGACACAAGAAATTTGGCTAGAGTTAGGATCTGAGTTTGAGCATGGAACAGTTTCCTGAATGCGGGCCTACAGGTCACGGTTGTGTTTTACTTGTTGCCATCATTTAAGAGTTTCATGTAAGAATTATCCCTCTTCTATTTAAGTGCCGAGAGGTGGAGTCGTATTCAAGGACGTCCACGTGGTCACACCAATTATTTCTGATGTTTATTTCAGCGAGATTTCAGGTTATCAGCGGGAAGGAGAACAGCACCTTGTTTTATCTGACGAGGTGATGTTCCCTGTTACTTTTGAAAAAGAACAGGCTAATAAAAACAACATGTATTAATGGCCAATACAACACCTATAGCATTTTATATCACAGACATGGCAATGGAAGGCATTTAAAAAAATACGCCTTGCAATAGAGACAAGAAAACTGTAAAATCGTCACGCTCAAACGCACTTTCATCAACCTATCGTTATTTTTCTAAACTCGTCTTATTGCCTAAAAAATTAAAAAAAATATGACACTTTATCAGGTGAATTTGGAGTTGACCTGGGGCACACAGAGTTTATCAGCGAGCATGACTGTTTTCTCCACCTTAATCTTTTCTATATGTGTAGCATTATAAAATATTGGAACTAAAAAATCAAAGCAAACGTTATCTTCTTTTTACGTTAGATGTATCGTTCCTCTATCGCTTTTCTCTGATATACCAATCAACGGCAGTCCTGTTTATAAGTTTTATTAGAGAATAAACCCTTAATTACGACAAATTAAAGGAGACCAAAGCGATGAACATTATTAGCGATATCAATTATTGAAACAATAAATAAAATTGTGGTTTGGTTTGGTTTGTTTAACGTCCTATTAACAGCTAAGGTCCAATTTTTACCGGGATTTCCTTTTTTCCGACGCCTATTCGTGAAGCTTTAACTACGCAGATACTTAATTGATTTAAAATGTTCTTTTAATAAAACTAGAACTTCTTGCATATATTTTTTTTTAAATGCGGTGGAGACAGGAGATAATTAAGGACTTTCTGTGTGGTACGTCATTTCCTGTACAGTCTAGATGTAATAGATTCACATATTTTTTATTTGAAATACATACCCTACAGTTCGAAACGAAACCGGCCCTGGTCCTTTTCATAAGGCATTTTGGGCGGAATAGTAGAGCTCGTTCACGTTAAAGCTTACGCCAACGGTAGCAAAGATTTCATAACGCTGTTTATAGTGTGGCATGGTTCAATTGTACATAGGATTAAGGTCGCCTTCTAGCTTCGACTAGGAACCTTGGAATCATGGGTTCGATCCCCGGTGGAAGCACACTATTCTCTTTCCTGTTACAAATGGTGTCCGTGGCCCTCCTGTGGTGACAGGGAGTTAGAACCTGGGTTGTGGTGTTCGAGGGGGAACACATTTAAAAAGGGGGGAGTAGTGTGGCAGCGTTCAATTGTACATAGGATTAAGGTCGCCTTCTAGCTTCGAGCTAGAGGGAATTTCCCTTTAGCTCAGTGGTAGAGCGTCCGACTAGGAACCTGGAGATCGAGGTTTCGATCCCGGTGGAAGCACACTATTCTCTTTCCTGTTACAATATAATTGGACAGCACACATTTTGTAACGGCATTGTTAGCAGTTATGATAATAAATAGTTAATGTTGAAGAATCTGAATGACATATGTACCTAACACCTAATTGAGTGATCCTGTCTTTAGTCTGTAGTGGGGTGGGCGGGGCTATGTGATGCCATGCACTACATGTAATTAGCCCCTAATTGCCCAATAAAAGTTATTCCCCTTGAATACTACATGTGCTAGTCATTATAGTTCAAGATATTCAATGGTCACACGTGCTTCAGATGAGAACTAATCATTCTCACGTGCACATTTGACTTGGTATGTAGACGGAAAATGATTAGTACGATTTTCTCTGTTCATGACTCCTTCCCATTGGCCACGAGGAAGTAATCTATACTGCTGCATGGATCAATTGAATATTGGTATGCTTACAGCCATTACGAGGAAAATATATTTATTAATTATTATACTAAATATGTACTATTTGGAGTATTCGGAGGGCTATCATGTCATATGTCAAATACAAAAGGATGGGTGCGAATTTGGGCCTTCTGTTGGCTATATACATACCTTGGGGTTATGCCATCATGATATGACATGATATTAAGATCAGCTTGGAGACCATTCCGATATATGAAGGGGTAAAGTGGGGAACCAAAATCACAAATGGTCTCCTTTTGACAAAACTGCATGATGTTATTTTAAAGTTTCTTTTTTCGATATATTGTGTAACGCTAAAGCTGCAAATAATAAAAGTGGCCGAAAACTGTAGCACATAGCTGAAAAGTAGGTCACAGTGACCTTGTGATATATCCGCTTTAATGTAAACGATTCTTCCTATTCTATGCAAAAATACACATTGAAACCATACAAATGTCTTACCAAATTGTATTCATAAATATCATAAGCAAATCTCCATAAATTGGGGTCCTTGCAGCATACATATAATGAAATATAAAGAGGTATTTAAGTTACAGCTTCACGGCGTCTCTCAAAACATTCCTCTTTAACTATGTCATAACGACGTTTTTCTGAAGTAGTGATACCACTCCATACGTCCACAGGTGTCCAGCACGGTTGTTATAAGACGAGCACTTACCAATATTTGTTTACTATTTTAACTTACTGGACAACTTTGTTACGACCTACCCACTCCTGGGACAACTTTGTTACGACCTACCCACTCCTGTATGTTTGTTTGGTTGCAGTTGGTCTGGACGTTTCCATGGGATTGAAACAATCACCAAACAAGTTATTTTTGTGTGTTTATTCCCCAACATGTAAGTAACGTGCACATGGAATGTGGATTTCTTTTTGGCATACAACTGTATATTCTTATTATTACGTAACAAACAAAGTGTGTGTACTGGAGATAAATACATTCCCTGTCCAACTTGCGCTGGATCATCATGAACGTTGATGTATATGCTATTTAGTCCGCCATTGACAATTTATGTGACACGTGTAACGATACAGGCTCTCAAGACCGATGTAGAAATGTACGCAACTGTGATCGTTATTTGTCTGCACAAATGCACAAGAATATGCTCATAACAATTGTTTGCAGATTTTGATGGGCGTTTACCGCCTACAAGTAATACATACAGTGTATGTTAATGGTTGCAGACATAACAACCGATTCAACATTATTCTAAAAGTGATACAATGTGACTCTTAGACTGGCTACCAGTTTTTATGAAGAATTTCTCGGCTGCATTTTACTACTACAATGTAGCTTATCTCCCCCTAGTTCAGAACTTAGGATCAGACATCCAAGTGATCATTTTTATTTAGAGTCAACGTTGTTTTCTTAATTATTCAATATTCTAGAGACGGTGGCCAGTCTAGGTGACTCTACGCACTGACTGTCCTTATAGTAGGGAAACAGGATTATTTGTCTCCCCTAGATGAAATATTGTTTCATGAAAGCGAAGAGTGACACGTGATTAAGAGGGAAAGGATTGTATTTGCCTACCACAAGAATAGATATTTGATTATATGGAATTTGAATGATAAACTACGGTTAATATTGTTTTTGTCTTGTCGTCTGCCTCAGTCAGTCAGAACTCACTTTTGTGTTATGGATCATATTCATTTTTCTAGAGTGGCCCCGAACGTGTGAAATATGACCGGAGAAATTTGAGCGCGAGAGGGAAACATTGCTTCATTCAGACACACTGTTAAGTAGACGAGGTAAAATGATAGGGATTACTAAATATACGCAAGCTTTTGGTTACAACTTATTTGTGCATTTAAAGTGAACACAACTTTACTGGTGCATTGATATCTTCAAGCATACGTACGCGTGACCATTTTCAACTGACAGGCATCACGATTTAGGACTACAGAAGAAGTATTCTATCATTGCAGTGCTTGTATACATATAATTATCGGTTATAATGTTTTTGCACTTAAGATTTTCTACACCAGCTGCTTTCCTCCTTGAGCATTACTTGCTGCTGGGTTGGGCAATGATCGGCGGGCGATGCCGACTTTCCCTTTATTGATAGTAACATTCATGTTCTCTATACTACTGTGCGTACGTATCGCATTCAATTTCGTATTCAAGAACTTTCCCGAATATCATGATTGACCTGATAGATTCCAACTGCTGACGGACAAACTTAGCACAGAAAGTTTCGGGAGATGAAGGTTAATGAGGACTTAAATGTAGGAGAAATGTTGTGGGCGCTCATGATGTCATTCGGAAATGTTCGTTTCCGTGTATGAAAGGGAGTGCCATACCATGTAATTTCGTTCATTGACATTGTCCCTGTTCTCACTTTGAGGAAAGTGCATTGCTTGGATTCAATTTTCGATAAAGCAGAAGACGTTCACTCTTCGGGAGCCCTTGGTTTTATTTTCTTGTACTCATTTAGGATTTCCTTGTACTAGAGTCATTCCCTCGTTCATATTTTGCGCTAGTTTCACGGATTTTGAGTTTGAATAGCGTTTGAATAGCGTTTTTGTTATCACTTTTGTATGTCTGTTTTCTTTTCAAGTGTCTGCATTTCCTATTTTACCACAAATCTTATAGTAATGTTTTATACAGATACAAATGTGTTGGAGAACAAACAACATATTATAAGATGGTTTAGACATGTGCTCAGGACAAATCGGAAGTATCTTACTAAGGTATCGCTTCTACTGACACTGGCTGGCATGGGAGACGGAAACTTTGGTGGTCTTTATTGTAGATAGATCCACCTGGAATAGGTATAACCTCATAAGGGGCAAGGCACAGATCGTATAGCTCAGGACAGACTGTGTGGAGGGTGATTGTTATGGTCTGATGTCCCGGGTCGGGATGGAAAGGATCAGTAAAATGAAGAGACAGATACAATCTGAGTTTTGCGAACATCTATGATTCACGCGTGTAGTGTCACGTACATGTACAACGGGTGTCAATCTGTTTCTTCACCTGACGGCAACACATTTGTTTTACGTTTCTATCAAATAATAGGAGTTCGCGTGCGTTCTAATGAGTCTTGTATCCCAGCAGGTGAAACCATAAGGTGTTCGTCGAATAGAGGCCTCGGGAACTTCTCTTTCTTACAAAGTTGAAAGGTTTGGCTCGGTAGTAAACATCAAACACTATTAACGTTGAAGTACGGCTTTGATGTATACCGTGCAGGCAGCCATATCTTTTTCATAAATGCCCGAGCGTAAGGTTAGAGTTCAGACATATTACTGGCTTATTACGGTAAAGATAACAACATTAGTGCGGATGGCCACTATTTATAAGAAAAAAGCTCCTGCGAGTATAAGGTATTGTATTGCATATATCTATAAACCATGAGCACTGTACTCAATCGATATCTCATTAAAATATTATCTACAGTCTTCAGAAGATTTTTTATCAACTTATATTTTGAACTGATAAATAAGTTTCTAGTCCTAGCTATCTCTCTTTGTTATCCAAAAATAATTCTTGTACAGCTATTTAAAGAATCACGCTGGTTCAAAAACACATGCTACTTTTCATCTTACAAAAGCAACTTAGAAATAGAATCATATGTGCGTAATAATGTTTCATAGATTATTTATCATTATTAACATTATCTTCCAACTATCAACCAAGGGAACAGAACGAAGTATTTCACCATTGCAGACAACTTCCTAGAATTGTACATGTGGCTAGCAACGAAGGTGTACACCATTGCTTATAGTTTCCTAGAGTTGTACACACGCCTCGGAACGAAGGCGTACACCGTATTGGCATTGTTTATAGTTTCCAAGAGTTGTACATACGACCCGGAACGAAGGCGTACACCATTTCTTATAGTTTGCAGGAGTTGTACATACGACCCGGAACGAAGGCGTACACCATTTCTTATAGTCTGCAGGAGTTGTACATATGACCCGGAACTTTCTTATTTATCTTACCTAGAGGTTTGCATATGACCAGGAAAAAAACGAAACGTGGATATACCAGTGATGAGGTAACTACTGCGTGTTTCGAGACCTTTATAGCAAACAAATGAACCTCATAATCCCTAATATGGTACACAAGTATCATACTATGGCAATCGTGTATACACTACATTTTATTTCTATGGACACCAGTTCGTCTATTTTAATCTGGATCCAATTAGTTTGATCCACAACATCGCAAGTCCAGAATGACGTGTTGATAAATGTCCCCCGCCACTTTTATTAATTCAGGAATTTATGGTACGGAACAAATTCTGATAAAAGTTTGGTTCGCATCCGGTTAGACGTTCAGAACATTATTCTTAACTGTTTGGCAGGACGCTTCCGTAGCGTGCCAAGGCGTTCTCGTAACTGTAAAGCACGACGGTCACAAAAATGTGAACAATCGGTACTACAAATAATGCCGAGTATACATTCATAACATTTTCGGAATTCACAG
Source organism: Mizuhopecten yessoensis (assembly GCF_002113885.1). NCBI lineage: Eukaryota > Metazoa > Mollusca > Bivalvia > Pectinida > Pectinidae > Mizuhopecten > Mizuhopecten yessoensis. The sequence goes on along the minus strand of NW_018406777.1, from coordinate 592,754 downwards.
TAAGGGCAGAGGTGTCACGACCATGGTATGTGTACGGATTGTAAGTATTTACTCAGAACTTACGTTGTCTAACTATATCAGAATTGTCAAATACCAAATGGTCCATCAGGGTCCTTGTTTGGAGTGGATTCATTAAGGAGCACAGCATTCCCCCCGGTCACATTACACTAACAACGGGTGAATCAGTTGTTGTCATTACCCTTAATGCTGAACGTTAAGTAGGGAATACAAACTATCATTTTTTCATTAAAGCCAAAAAGTGAGGTGTTGCCAAGCAAGATGAACAGAAAAAGTAGTATGCAGATCCCAAATATTGTAATTGGTGCAGTAGATTTATTTTGGTAGCTTTTGTGTCCCTAAGTAGAGGGCACACTTAGGGACACAAAAGCAAAGACCCAACTCTGCAGGGGGTTCCCACTTTAGTTGCCTCTTACTAAACATGCAGTGTGTAACAGCAGGTGTATTCTTTTCTTGGTTCCCGACCTGGAGGGGTGCGAATGTAACGGCATTACAAATGACTAAGTGACAGGTGAAACAGTATTCTAACAACCTTAGCGGTTGAGCCAGAGCTATTCACAGTTGTGTTTTGAGGCGGATAGCCAAATCAGGTGGTAAACTATTTTTTCATTATTCTCTTGATTTTTCTCTTTAAATTTAATGTTATATGGTTGTGCGAACGTTATTGATTTCTCATCAATTAATATCATTGTATTGACAAAATTCGTTGTTCTGTACATTTTTCCACAACGCCTCGTTCTTAACATCAGTACTTTAAAACATGTAAATAACAGAACTAAAACTAATTGTATACTTGAACTATATTTAGTTAGTTGAATGATCAGTCTATTTGACACCAAGTGACTCGATATCAGCAGCAAATGTACTATACCGTCAAAACAATGTATGACGTCACATTCCATACACTGTTGTACCCTGTACTAGAAACTCTGTATTGGTATCCAAGGTGTCGTAACTCTATAAGTGGTACCAGAAAAGTTATGTAACAAGTACAAAGGGGTAAGGCGTGGCATGAAGGAGGAGACTGGCTGGCTAGGCGAACACATGTAGGCGACCAAACACGTTGGTGCATATACTGTACAAATACCGGACGTTAGTGTTACAGAGACTGACAGAAGTACAAGGAAGGGCAAAACAATATATACATGTCCAGTATCAATCCACATAGAGTTTACTAATGGTAATACGACACATGTGGCGATCTAGTTAGTAGCAATACATAAATCAACTGGGCCCAGGTGTGCAATAATAATATAATGATGGCAGTGAGATGACACGTTCTGCCGAACTTCCAATTAAACCACGAGAACACAAATACTAATTGCTCAAACGTTGGTTAAATCTTGAACAGATCGATTTGTTCAACGAACAATTGGTAAAGTACTTTATTTTATTAGCGTTTTTTAAAGATTATTTCAAATGTCCTATTAAAGATGAGCTCCGTTGTTCTTTTTAAGGTTGTTTCCATTTTTTTCTATTGTTTTGTTAAGTATTATTTCCAGTATTATGTGTAATATTATTTCAATTTTCTGTTTAAGAACATTTCGTCTACTATAATTTTGTTCCGGTTATAATGTATCATGACCTGACACAGACAATAGTAACGTTGTTTTGTCGCTCATGTCACACTGAGATGATTTTAATGACGGCATTGTTAACCAACATCAGTGAGCGATTAACAGTTATTTACATTCGTTATTAAAAAACTTGAATGTTTCTAATTCACGAATTCAAATAAACTACTTTTTAATAACTTTTTTGATTTAGCATCATGTCCGATTTAACTTATTGATAAAACTATATTATACAATAATTCTGTTTTTACTGAAAATGCTGCTGATTCAAATATCACCAACTACAGGTCCCAGCTCTATGGGATTTTGTCTAACGAAATCGCAACCAGGTAAGCTGTATTTTATGCTGTTCCGTTATTTATGGATCAACAAAGTGTATTTGAGATTTTGCATGTCCTCAAATGTGATCACTATAATCACTAGGATAGCACACGTCACACCAATAGATACAAAGAACGGTCAGTCAACCAGATATGATACCGCTAGTACATGTAAATGAACTCGTCGTGTCCCTACGCTGTACTGTTATGGCTGGCACGGTCCCCAGTAAGTAATGCACTAAGTGGCAGTATCACGTGTGTGTTGTGTTTATGTAATTACTGAGTTAATGGTTCCGTGTACTGTAGGTAACACAGCTGGTGTAACATTCTACAGTACTCTTCCTGTCTCACCTGGACCTTACACTGTAGGTAACACACACAGCTGGTGTAACATTCTACAGTTCTCTTCCTGTCTCGCCTGGACCGTTTACTGTAGGTTACACAGCTGGTGAAACATTCTACAGTACTCTTCCTGTCTCACCTGGACCGTACACTGTAGGTAACACACTCAGCTGGTGTAACATTCTACAGTACTCTTCCCGTCTCACCTGGACCGTACACTGTAGGTAACACACTCAGCTGGTGTAACATTCTACAGTACTCTTCCCGTCTCACCTGGACCGTACACTGTAGGTAACACACTCAGCTGGTGTAACATTCTACAGTACTCTTCCTGTCTCGCCTGGACCGTTTACTGTAGGTTACACAGCTGGTGAAACATTCTACAGTACTCTTCCTGTCTCACCTGGACCGTACATTGTAGGTAACACACACAGCTGGTGTAACATTCTACAGTACTCTTCCTGTCTCGCCTGGACCGTTTACTGTAGGTTACACAGCTGGTGTAACATTCTACAGTACTCTTCCTGTCTCACCTGGACCGTACACTGTAGGTAACACACACAGCTGGTGTAACATTTTACAGTACTCTTCCTGTCTCACATGTACCGTATACTGTAGGTAACACAGCTGGTGTAACATTCTACAGTACCCTTCCTGTCTCACCTGGCCCGTGTACTGTAGGTAACACAGCTGGTGTAACATTCTACAGTACTCTTCCTGTCTCACCTGGACCGTTCACTGCACGTAACACAGCTGGTGTAACATTCTACAGTACTCATCCTGTCTCACCTGGACCGTTTACTGCACGTAACACAGCTGGTGTGACATTCTACAGTACTCTTCCTGTCTCACCTGGATCGTGTACTGTATAGATAACACAGCTGGTGTAACATTCTACAGTACTCTTCCTGTCTCACCTGGACCGTTTACTGTAGGGAACACAGCTGGTGTAACATTCTACAGTACTCTTCCTTTCTCACCTGGACCGTTTACTGCACGTAACACAGCTGGTGTGACATTCTACAGTACTCTTCCTGTCTCACCTGGACCGTGTACTGTATAGATAACACAGCTGGTGTAACATTCTACAGTACTCTTCCTGTCTCACCTGGACCGTGTACTGTAGGTAACACAGCTGGTGTAACATTCTACAGTACTCTTCCTGTCTCACCGGGACCGTGTACTGTAGGTAACACAGCTGGTGTAACATTCTACAGTACTCTTCCTGTCTCACCTGGACCGTTTACTGTACGTAACACAGCTGGTGTAACATTCTACAGTACTCTTCCTGTCTCACCTGGACAGTACACTGTAGGTAACACACACAGCTGGTGTAACATTCTACAGTACTCTTCCTGTCTCACCTGGACCGTTTACTGTACGTAACACAGCTGGTGTAACATTCTACAGTACTCTTCCTGTCTCACCTGGACCGTGTACTGTAGGTAACACAGCTAGTGTAACATTCGACAGTACTCTTCCTGTCTCACCTGGACCGTGTACTGTAGGTAACACAGCTGGTGTAACATTCTACAGTACTTTTCCTGTCTCACCGGGACCGGTATCTCATCGATAAGTCTGGAGACTTTTTTTGGTGCCTTTAACTAGTTTGCCTGTCCTTTCAAATCCAAGCGTATCAATGTTTCGTGATCTTGTTTACGACGCAGTTTGAAATAAAGGTCAGGAGATCGTTGTTGATTGTTGCCCAAAGGACTTCTGGAGTAACAAAAATGATTTTTTTTTAATCACAACCGTTCAGTCAGAGGCATTAGTCCTTTTGTTTATATGACATGCATGGTTAATCAAAACGAAGAAGCAATGCAACATCAGGGTAACTAAATATCTTATTAGACTGGCAGTAGTTATGTGTTGTTATTGTCCTTTGTCAGAAACTGCAAGCATTACCCTACTAGAACATCTATTTAGGTGTCCTTTGCCGGATACACAAAATTCGTGTTTTAGGTAATACGGTGATTAGCAAATGTGATTTACAGCTTTACACTAAAATTCTATTGAAAATACTAAGGACATTGTGATATTGCTCTATCAATAATGAGTGTTTGTTTGTAAAGTTTACCGCCTCTTTAGAACGCTGCCATTTATTTATATAAATTAGTTCAGTATTTTAACCTAACGAAGTGACGGAAGGTGTTTGTCAGTTGGTTAGTATTCAATTGCTTCAATTGATATTTTTTCTTTATCAAGTTAATCCATCAAATGTATATAACGTATGTATAATTTCAAAGAGTGAAGTTGTATGAGTATCAAGGAACGCGATTGGCTCGATCAAAACCGCACACGTGACCTGCATTTGGTCCAATGGTTAAATGGGGTAAAATTACTGACCGCCCACGTAGACAGCCGGGGTTCGTTTACCGGTGCGAGAATGATGGTTCCCTATCCAAATGCACATTACATTTTTTTTAATAACATGTAAATATATCCGTGGTTGTAAGGTCACAACAAGAATCATATTGATATATTATCAAGAAAATATATCCCAGATGGGATTGCCTGTCTAACCACATTTATTTATTGCCGATGAAAACGTCCTCTCATTTACAATGAAGACGTTAGTTCACGTAAAACAAGTTGTCTTTATCACGCCTGGATGATGTGCTTCTTATTGGAGGCCGGGCTGTTGTTACGTGTTATCATCAGACGGACCGGTACGTCACGACAGCTGGTCCTATCGCCCTCACGAAACTCCGACTGTTGTTACAATTTCTCTGATTGGATAAGCATTCTTGGTACATTTCACTACAGCAGATTGCTAAGCGATATGCCATTTCCACACACAGGAACATTCTAATACTGGTAGTTGTCTATGTAGTTGTTTGTGCCGACTAATATCCTCTGTTGTTGTTAATCACAGCAGACGGACAGTATATCTGGCTGGGCTACCCGTCTTAGCACTGTTTCTTCTCAGGACCAGACGGGCTTAATGTTAAGTGAAATGATATATCTAAATAAAAAAATCAAGGATGTTCAGTTGACGACAAATTTTGTGTTGTAGTTGGAAGTACAAAACTTTCGAGTATCGAGACACCATATTTTATAATGGCTGCACATGCGCAACCGGATCTGACATATATTATAGCAAATGTACAGCTGCCATTGACTTACAAATCAAAGTTGGTGGCATAAACATTGCTGCCATTGAATAACAACTCTGTTGGCGGCAGAGGTTAGTGGCATGTGTATACACGTGTAGCTGTCATTGAATTTAACTCTGTTGGTGGCATATACATTACTGTCATTGAATTACAAATATGTTGGTGGCATATACATTGCTGTCATTGAATTACAACTCTGTTGGTGGCATATACATTACTGTCATTGAATTACAACTCTGTTGGTGGTATATACATTACTGTCATTGAATTACAAATATGTTGGTGGCATATACATTGGTGGCATATGCATTGCTGCCATTGAATTACAACTCTGTTGTTGGCATATACATTGCTGCCATTGAATTGCAACTCTGTTGGTGGCATATACATTACTGCCATTGAATTATAACTCTGTTGTTGGCATATACATTGCTGCCATTGAATTACAACTCTGTTGGTGGCATATACATTGCTGCCATTGAATTACAACTCTGTTGGTGGCATATACATTACTGCCATTGAATTACAACTCTGTTGTTGGCATATACATTACTGCCATTGAATTACAACTCTGTTGGTGGCATATACATTACTGCCATTGAATTACAACTCTGTTGTTGGCATATACATTACTGCCATTGAATTACAACTCTGTTGGTGGCATATACATTACTGCCATTGAATTACAACTCTGTTGGTGGCATATACATTACTGCCATTGAATTACAACTCTGTTGGTGGCATATACATTACTGCCATTGAATTACAACTCTGTTGGTGGCATATACATTACTGCCATTGAATTACAACTCTGTTGGTGGCATATACATTACTGCCATTGAATTACAACTCTGTTGGTGGCATATACATTACTGCCATTGAATTACAACTCTGTTGGTGGCATATACATTACTGCCATTGAATTACAACTCTGTTGGTGGCATATACATTACTGCCATTGAATTACAACTCTGTTGGTGGCATATACATTACTGTCATTGAATTACAACTCTGTTGGTGGCATATACATTACTGCCATTGAATTACAACTCTGTTGGTGGCATATACATTACTGCCATTGAATTACAACTCTGTTGGTGGCATATACATTACTGCCATTGAATTACAACTCTGTTGGTGGCATATACATTACTGCCATTGAATTACAACTCTGTTGGTGGCATATACATTACTGCCATTGAATTACAACTCTGTTGGTGGCATATACATTACTGCCATTGAATTACAACTCTGTTGGTGGCATATACATTACTGCCATTGAATTACAACTCTGTTGGTGGCATATACATTACTGCCATTGAATTACAACTCTGTTGGTGGCATATACATTACTGCCATTGAATTACAACTCTGTTGGTGGCATATACATTACTGCCATTGAATTACAACTCTGTTGGTGGCATATACATTACTGCCATTGAATTACAACTCTGTTGGTGGCATATACATTACTGCCATTGAATTACAACTCTGTTGGTGGCATATACATTACTGCCATTGAATTACAACTCTGTTGGTGGCATATACATTACTGCCATTGAATTACAACTCTGTTGGTGGCATATACATTACTGCCATTGAATTACAACTCTGTTGGTGGCATATACATTACTGCCATTGAATTACAACTCTGTTGGTGGCATATACATTACTGCCATTGAATTACAACTCTGTTGGTGGCATATACATTACTGCCATTGAATTACAACTCTGTTGGTGGCATATACATTACTGCCATTGAATTACAACTCTGTTGGTGGCATATACATTACTGCCATTGAATTACAACTCTGTTGGTGGCATATACATTACTGCCATTGAATTACAACTCTGTTGGTGGCATATACATTACTGCCATTGAATTACAACTCTGTTGGTGGCATATACATTACTGCCATTGAATTACAACTCTGTTGGTGGCATATACATTACTGCCATTGAATTACAACTCTGTTGGTGGCATATACATTACTGCCATTGAATTACAACTCTGTTGGTGGCATATACATTACTGCCATTGAATTACAACTCTGTTGGTGGCATATACATTACTGCCATTGAATTACAACTCTGTTGGTGGCATATACATTACTGTCATTGAATTACAACTCTGTTGGTGGCATATACATTACTGCCATTGAATTACAACTCTGTTGGTGGCATATACATTACTGCCATTGAATTACAACTCTGTTGGTGGCATATACATTACTGCCATTGAATTACAACTCTGTTGGTGGCATATACATTACTGCCATTGAATTACAACTCTGTTGGTGGCATATACATTACTGCCATTGAATTACAACTCTGTTGGTGGCATATACATTACTGCCATTGAATTACAACTCTGTTGGTGGCATATACATTACTGCCATTGAATTACAACTCTGTTGGTGGCATATACATTACTGCCATTGAATTACAACTCTGTTGGTGGCATATACATTACTGCCATTGAATTACAACTCTGTTGGTGGCATATACATTACTGCCATTGAATTACAACTCTGTTGGTGGCATATACATTACTGCCATTGAATTACAACTCTGTTGGTGGCATATACATTACTGCCATTGAATTACAACTCTGTTGGTGGCATATACATTACTGCCATTGAATTACAACTCTGTTGGTGGCATATACATTACTGCCATTGAATTACAACTCTGTTGGTGGCATATACATTACTGCCATTGAATTACAACTCTGTTGGTGGCATATACATTACTGCCATTGAATTACAACTCTGTTGGTGGCATATACATTACTGCCATTGAATTACAACTCTGTTGGTGGCATATACATTACTGCCATTGAATTACAACTCTGTTGGTGGCATATACATTACTGCCATTGAATTACAACTCTGTTGGTGGCATATACATTACTGCCATTGAATTACAACTCTGTTGTTGGCATATACATTACTGCCATTGAATTACAACTCTGTTGGTGGCATATACATTACTGCCATTGAATTACAACTCTGTTGGTGGCATATACATTACTGCCATTGAATTACAACTCTGTTGGTGGCATATACATTACTGCCATTGAATTACAACTCTGTTGGTGGCATATACATTACTGCCATTGAATTACAACTCTGTTGGTGGCATATACATTACTGCCATTGAATTACAACTCTGTTGGTGGCATATACATTACTGCCATTGAATTACAACTCTGTTGTTGGCATATACATTACTGCCATTGAATTACAACTCTGTTGGTGGCACATACATTACTGCCATTGAATTACAACTCTGTTGTTGGCATATACATTACTGCCATTGAATTACAACTCTGTTGGTGGCACATACATTACTGCCATTGAATTACAACTCTGTTGTTGGCATATACATTACTGCCATTGAATTACAACTCTGTTGGTGGCACATACATTACTGCCATTGAATTACAACTCTGTTGTTGGCATATACATTACTGTCATTGAATTACAACTCTGTTGGTGGCATATACATTACTGCCATTGAATTACAACTCTGTTGGTGGCATATACATTACTGTCATTGAATTATAACTCTGTTGTTGGTATATACATTACTGCCATTGAATTATAACTGTGTTGTTGGGATATACATTACTGCCATTGAATTATAACTCTGTTGGTGGCTTATACATTACTGCCATTGAATTACAACTTTGTTGTTGGCATATACATTACTGCCATTGAATTACAGCTATGTTGTTGGCATATACATTACTGCCATTGAATTATAACTCTGTTGGTGGCACATACATTACTGCCATTGAATTACAACTCTGTTGGTGGCATATACATTACTGCCATTGAATTACAACTCTGTTGATGGCACAGTTATAGCTGTCATTGAATTACAACTCTGTTGGTGGCACAGTTATAGCTGTCATTGAATTACAACACGGAGTTGTTGACTTGTATGTCTGCCAAAGACTAAAACTCTGTATTGTGGCATACATATATGTATCTCTGGTGGTAAATGTACAGCTCCACTGACTTAGAATCCGTGCTTGTGGCACATACTAAGCTGTCACCGACTTACAATTACGTATTAGTGCAACAAGTACAGCTGCCACTGATATACACTTCCGTTATGGACTGGTGGTAAAACCACAGACAGAAATAGCCCACAATGTACCGTCGTTACGAGAGAAGTTACTCTTGCCAACTCTACAGATCATACCTGCTGATGCTGCTGGAATGTAGAGTCATTTTAGGAGGACTGACGTAACATGTTATGGTAGTCTAGGTTACTCCGGGTATCTCACGAACAACCATAAGTTATATCACGTCACTAAATGCTGCTTATTGTCCAAAACGTCTTTGATTGGCTAACGAGATATTTTCTTGAAACCTTCACTTGATTTTTTACTGTGTTGTTAAATGGTTAATGAATAAGGAATAAGACTGGTTGATTCTTCAAAGGTTCGTTGGCGAATTGGGTAGTGCATTCGCCTATCACCAATACGGCCGTGGTTCGATTACCGATGAGACGTGAAAAGATTTTTCAGTTTTGCTCCGGTTTCTTCCCACAAAAAGGCACACGTGAGCGTATACTCTGTCTAACTAGAGTGACAAATATAACCTTATGAAACTGTTGTTAAGTAATGTTATTTTAAGTGCTTTAGTAATCACAAGAACAAGCCTATTTTGCTATCCTGATATTATGATTAAATACATAAGTCGATCTGTCAATAGTATCATGTTAGAACAAAGACGAAGATGATAAACAAATTTAAGCAAGAACAACGTATTTAAAATTTTTATGAAGACTTGATTGATGATGTTCTGAATTCCGTTTCGCCAGTAGCGGTGAAGGGTGGGATATGTTCCGGCTAATGATCGAGACCCCCAACAATCACGCGCCATCTGTCGCTGAGGAGAAGAACAATTATACACGTGTAGTCAAGCTGTAATGGGAATATAGTCTTTAGTGTGTATGATAACTCCTATATAACACAGAAGGCAACGCACGTGTAAGTAGTGCAAACGTATCTACAGTTTTGTTGATGAGACCAAAGTTAGAAAAAAATTACATCTTTGAAAAAATGCAAGAACGAATTGTCCTTTATCTCTCCATGGATACACTTGCCCGTATGTTAGAGGGAACTACCTCTATACACTAGGTCAGCAGATCTACCATGCGTCGGAATATACTCATTGGAACCAGGGAATTGATTGTACTCTGATTCGTGGCATATATACATTTGTATATTGAGAGTATTTATAAACCTGTAGTGTCACAAATATTAATATCAAAATACACAGGGGTTGATGAAAAATAAATGAATCCATACGACTCTGCGTGCTGACTTCTACATGAAACAAGTACAATTAAACAATTTACAGCTGACCACATACTGATATAATTGTCTTACAGGGGTCAAGCCCCCTCCCCCCGCACGCGCGCAACCTGCCGTCCCATCCCCGTAGCCTATTTCTTACTAGATCACACATATTTCTTCGCCATCAGACCTCCCCTGACCTCCATATGACTCGTGTGATTTCAGCATTGGTCCATGTGTGTATCTCTCATTACTTTCTAAAGGATAATAAAATATCTGCAAGCTACGGGGAACGGAAGTAGAGTTAACACTACCGCAGAGACACTGTTTACAGTGCGTGACTCGCCCAAGCCTTGTCGGTTGAACCGGGTGTTATCCAAAAGTCAAAGGGTACTTTACCATTATAGTTCTTGATATTAAATCTACATGGAGTATTCAACAACGTCAAACATCCTAGTTTACAGGCCGTTATTTCACATGATAAATTGAAGGGATTTCGCTTGTTATAACTAAAGTGATATAAAGTTGAAGCTGTTTGGTTGATTGCGGGGGAGAGACAGATGTGAGCTCCGTAGGGAACAGACTACCAGTCCCGTGATGGACATAAAGTGATACTCAAGTGTGTACAGTACATCTATAAACAAATTCGGGAAGAAAAAAAATAATTATAAACTTCCTCTTCTGCTAAATTTCTTCCGTCGACGGAGGTCTCAACTTTTCTCAGTCCAAAATGTTTAATTTATCATTTGCCGAAACACAGATCTACATGTGCGACCGTCAATATATCATTAGATGTAATGACATTAGCTCCTGCGAATTTCAAAAGTCGTATTAATTAATGTATATGCTAATTGTATTCTTTGTATTAAATTGTATACATATGTAAAGTGCTTAAGAGTGGCTTATGTTAGCTAGATAGGGCGCTATATCAAATGTTGTATATGTATTTATTAATGTATTTGAATTTATGGATCCGCTTCTGGCGTATTATATGTACATATATTTATCACATAATGTACTATGCTATCCAGTGAATATACCCTTGTCATATTTGTTTGCGTTTTTAACCCATGTAATATGACCTATCAGCCCTATGATTGGTTGCAAGTTTTAATTGTGACGTAACGCCTATGACAAGAAAATGACGTTACAGACTTACGCACTGGAGTCAAAATGGCGGATTTTTACATTTCAATGTTGTATGAAAATTGTCATTTTACACCATAAAAGCCACAAGTCTTGGTTATGGGATAAAACGGATCCTACACTCGTTTTCATTTCAAATAAAATTTATGAAACTCGTCTCGAACTTTTCATTTTAGCTCGCCAGATGCTCGCTTTATTGAAAAAATCTTTGACTCGTTTCATAAATTTCATATGAAATGAAAACGCATGTAAGATCCTATATTATATTTAGTATGACGCCGATCTTGCTTTCAGCGTCCGTAACAAATGTTGGGCGATGTTGACACTAAACATAATTCAGAACGTGAGGAATCATGTTTCGTTTCATGTCAAGATAATTAAAGTATTTGTTATGACTTATTGTATACACTCATTGCTGATATTACACCAAATCATTTAAACAACTTCGATTAAGGTAAATACTTTTTCATGTCATCAGCAGATTATAACACCAATCGGTATGTTTTGTATCTCGTTATCTCAATTGGGACAGAACATAACGGGTATAAACCATTTGGATTATTATCCCGCTTTTCCGTTATCAGCAAATAGTTGTTATAGATCTGTCAAGCGTACTGGGGTAAATAACGCACAGCGTAGTCTATAGAGATTCACACCGTTAAAGGGACACGTTCTCGCGCTTATATGTGGGAACCTAAGCCACTTGTTAAACCCTTATTAATGTACACATATCTCAAATATTTGTTATCTACTCGTCTCTATCACTTAAATAAGATGTTTTGGGATAAAAGTGTTTGATTGGAGATTATCATTTTCACAAATCAAGTTCTGCAGAAAAAGTCATCATACGCTTTCAAGGACGAGCCATTCTTACGGCGAATATGAACAGTTAGACACTTGAAAGTCAGCAATTAAACTGATAAAAAATAATTTCAAATAAATATTTTCTGCTTTAAGACATTTATTTTAGCTCTCCTAATTATATTTAAACAAAACAATATTATGCCGACCTACCGCTTTCCCTTTTTAAGAAAAAACGATATGCATATTATGCAAAACTGGAAACAAATACGCAAAAGATGCAAGAAAGTACTCAATCTGACCGCAGCTATAGAAGGTCTGTGATACCCTAGGTTCTGAGCCAACTCAGTCTGGCGTAGGGAAGATAGGCCTTTAAGATATAAGATTGATGATGAAGAATAACCGGAGATGCCGATGTCCGCACGGCGGGATTCCTGGTTCTCGGTACGTCTATCACAGCCTTCGTGTATTGAATACACATGTACACGCTCGACCTTATCGTAATAATCCTGAATTTCACAAGTGTCTTACCGCCGTTACTGGGGCACTGCCCTCCCCCGGGACCCTTAATATAGCCCTCGGTATGTTACCGAACAGGTTGGTGATTAAACCTCTAGGAACAAACGCGCGACTCACATCCCCTCCCCTCCCACTCCCTTAAGATATTAAGTGCACCGTTTGCAGTAATAGTGTATCTGTGCGCAGAAAATATATGCATATGTGTAATCGCCTATTTGCCTATTCAGTCAGCTTTTGGGAATTTATGGAGATAAAAGTGGTATTCCCGAAAAACCTATAAGAAATACAAACTTTTTATATTCCATTGCACTTGAACAAATCCATAGCTTCAGTTGCAATTCAGTATATGATATGGTCTAACATATATCAATGATTTGATATCATATCGTGAAACAGAAAAAATCAGCATATCGCGATCATCCTAGAGGAGTTACGAACAGTGTTGAATTGTTTATGTACAGTATTGGGTTATCTTAGAGGGTTTACGTACAGTGTTGGATCTTCCTAGAGGGTTTACATACAGTGTTGGGTCGTCTTAGAGGGTTTACGTACAGTGTTGGATAATCATAGAGGGTTTACGTATAGTGTTGGATCATTATAGAAGGTTTACGTACAGTGTCGAATCATCCTAGAGGGTTTACGTACAGTGTCGGATCATCCTAGAGTGTTTACGTATAGTGTTGGATAATCGTAGAGGGTTTACGTACATTGTTTGATAATCGTAGAGGGTTTACGTACAGTGTTGGATCAGCCTAGAGGGTTTACGTACAGTGTCGAATCATCCTAGAGGGTTTACGTACAGTGTTGATCATCCTAGAGGGTTTACGTACAGTGTCGAATCATCCTAGAGGGTTTACGTACAGTGTCGGATCATCATAGAGTGTTTACGTACAGTGTTGGATCATTATAGAGGGTTTACGTACAGTGTTGGATAATCGTAGAGGGTTTACGTACAGTGTTGGATAATCGTAGAGTGTTTACGTACAGTGTTGGATAATCCTAGAGGGTTTACGTACAGTGTTGGATCATTATAGAAGGTTTACGTACAGTGTTGGATCATCCAAAATGGTTCATGTATTGGATCATTATGAAAGGTTTACGCGAAGACCTCTTCTGTCCAATTATTTTCACTATTACTTATTTCGTTAATGCCATCAGTCACCAGAAATATATATACATGTACGGTACTTTATAATAGTTTTGATGTCTTTCAGCAAAACAATCATTTATCTCAACAAGTACCTGCATATAGAACCTATGCCTTATCATGGAGTTGAACCTTATGTCATTTGTGTTGTGCGTCTTAGTAAAAGCTGTCAGAAGATTTTGATTTATTTAAACCTTACGTAAACCTTAAGTGAGCAAGGCAATTAATTTAAACAAACTTGATAGCCCTTCATCTTGGCAATCAACTGGTCAAATAAAACAATCTAGGTATCAGGGTTCTGAAGAAAAAAGAAGTGTGTCAAGAAAATATACATGACGGACTCTGGACCACGGAGTCCAGGGGGACGCCATGATATCGAGTTCCACCTGGCACTTCACTGAATTAAAAGCAAGTCCCCGAACTGCTACCCCTCCCACTCTGACTCACCAGTCCCTCTATTATGGACATATCAAATTGATTAGGGGCGGGGAGGATGGGAGGGGGCATACGGGGGCGTGTGCGTGCTACACGTCAAAGAACGGTGTGGTTTGTAATATAAACATAATCAAAAGCCCGTGTACCACGCCATGACCGATCTATTCACTAGTTACAGCTGGGTACTCCTAATATGTTTCATGATGAACCAGTGAATACACCTGCTTACAACAGTTTAACATTGTATAAACATTATACTCTCAGTGTTTTAAGCAGAGATACCATCAGAGATTTATGAATGGCCCTAAACCAGATGATAATGGCTGTATGATGTTAGTGGTATTTATCACACTAGTCTAGGTCAGGAGGTCTAAAGGTGGTTGTGGTGGACCCTTCTAACATCAAACAATTCCCCGCGGGCTTACAAATTACCTGTGTGAGGTTAAACAGTAGTACAAACATACATGTATATTACTTGTATGTAAACATCATTATGGGGGGAATTTTTACTGTACACGGATTCAGGAACATCTAGATTGTCTCCGTGAATGTTGCGCTCAGAACATGTATCTTATTGAGCCAAGAATACAGTGTATCTTATTAAGCTCAGATAATGTATTCTGTTTAACTCGAACATGTATCCAAATGTGAGGTTCAAACAAGTATTATATTGAGCTCGTAATATGTCTACTAATTTGAGGTTCTAACATGTTATTTATTGAATTTAGAACATTTATTATATTAAGCGCAGAACATGAATTGTGTAATTTGAGCTCCAAACATGTATTATATTGAGCTCATGACATGTATCTTATCTAGAACAGAATACGTATCCTATTGATCTCAGGACATGTACCTATTAAGCTCAGAACACGTACTCTTTTAAAAGCTCAGAACTTGTATCCGTTGAGCTCAAAACGAGTATCTTATTGAGCCCAGAACATGTTTTCTATTTTGAGCTCTGAACATGTTTCCTATTTGACCCATAACATTATCCTACCGAGCTCAGGACATGTACCTATTAAGCTCAGAACACGTACTCTATTAAAAGCTCAGAACTTGTATCCTTTGAGCTCAAAACGAGTATCTTATTGAGCCCAGAACATGT
>NW_018406777.1:555474-573645 GCF_002113885.1 Mizuhopecten yessoensis | reverse complement strand
AGCCCAGAACATGTTTTCTATTTTGAGCTCTGAACATGTTTCCTATTTGACCCATAACATTATCCTACCGAGCTCAGGACATGTACCTATTAAGCTCAGAACACGTACTCTATTAAAAGCTCAGAACTTGTATCCTTTGAGCTCAATACGAGTATCTTATTGAGCCCAGAACATGTTTTCTATTTTGAGCTCTGAACATGTTTCCTATTTGACCCATAACATTATCCTACCGAGCTCAGGACATGTACCTATTAAGCTCAGAACATGTATTCTATTTAGCTCAGAACATGTATCCTTTGAGCTCAATACGAGTATCTTATTGAGCCCAGAACATGTTTTCTATTTTGAGCTCTGAACATGTTTCCTATTTGACCCATAACATTATCCTACCGAGCTCAGGACATGTACCTATTAAGCTCAGAACACGTACTCTATTAAAAGCTCAGAACTTGTATACTTTGAGCTCAATACGAGTATCTTATTGAGCCCAGAACATGTTTTCTATTTTGAGCTCTGAACATGTTTCCTATTTGACCCATAACATTATCCTACCGAGCTCAGGACATGTACCTATTAAGCTCAGAACACGTACTCTATTATAAAAGCTCAGAACAGGTACCCTATTCAGTTTGCACGTGTATCCTATTAAGCTCAGAACACGTACCCTATTCAGTTTACACGTGTATCCTATAGAGCTCATAACATGTACAGGTGTAAAAGCATTAATTTTTTCAACGTTTCCCATTGCTTGAAGAGCATTCTCTCGTGCTCAGGACAAGTATTTTACTGTTTGCTCCTGACATTCATTTCCTGTTGGTCACAACAGATAATTAAATCAATGTGTACATGCTACGTATAGTTCAAAGTTATGGCAGGTAAAATCTCTTACGTACCAATAATAAGTTCTATTGACAAACACTGACGTTATCTGGTATCCATGTCCGATGGTATAAGAGCCATTCACTGGAACTAAAGCGTTTGAGACTCTATACGATGATAACCGTTTAGAATGTATTCGTATCCGAGTACATCGGGTAATATCAACGATACTAAACAGCGATGTGAGACAGGCACTACCTTTATGGGGCACTAAGTCAAATACTTAAATTAATGTCCTCCAATGTATCTATAGTGGAACATTTTAGAATGTTTAATTTGATTGTGATAATTTAGAAGGTTGTATTGAGTTTAATAATTACCTGAACTGTCGCAGATTACAGTTGTATTGATACATTAAGTCAGTGGAGCTGTTTAGACGTAGATTCAGTTTTACCTGTACTAGTATTACAGAAATATTTAAATCTATACAAATAAAGTAATCTTTTCAAAATATTTATTCTGTGTACCGTGAATACGATAATGGTCAGTTACGTACGCCTACCTGGTGGTCAGTGTACAGGTGTGTGACAGATCTCCAGGTGAGACAGGTATGTGGCCTACAGACCTAACAAGGGTGGGCATATATGTCACTCGTACACAGAGCTGGTCAGATTGTAGAAAAAGTGGCCATCACCTTCTGAATTAAGTTAATTATTTTACTGAGAAACGACCAGTGTGAAAACAATTATGCAACTGATATATAATAACGCACTGAAATGCTATAGCTATTATATAACAGCAATGTAAACCAGTGAAAACATATAAGATACCCTGAATCCCGACAGCATCCCTTGTAGCATGGTGGTAACAAGCATTTTCTTGTCTGTGTCTTTTTGGTGTATAAACGAGCTATCTGTTACAAAATGTTAAGTAAATAATTTAAATGGAAGTGATACTGACCCTCCGATCGCCAGTAGGATGATTCCGATCAGCATAGAGATGAGGGCACATGACAAGATGGAGCAGACAGCTGACCGTGGGATGAGCCAGGAGTGGTAATGTCGGTAGTTGACTCTAACGAACTTCTCCCCCGGGCCCGCCATATCTCTCCAAGTCCACACCCCCGGGGAATAGTAAAACACACAGTGAACTGATTATATCCCACACAGAAAACGCTCCAGTCGATTAAAATCCACCAGCATCTCCAGATAATTCCGTCTTAATTAAGTTAATTAACGAACTAGTAATAAATTTCCTGAAATCCGGTAAATTAAAACTAACGTTTGCGATTAATGTTTCTTCGGCACATTCACAAATTCCCACCAAAAACTCACACACTGCGGTACATGTGCACTACCTGTGTAGATGTTAGACATATATGGTCCATGTATTTTGCAAGTTTTCACTGTAAAGCTTCACTTCTGTGTAATGTTGATAGTTATCCCAGAGGCGACTCGGCTCCAGCGTTTACGAGGAGGAGTGAATATTAAAATACAAATGCTGTGCTTACACGAGAGCTCCGAGTCCCTCGGCCTCCCTCTCTCGTCAGCCTGTGGTACCCTACTATATACATAGCTTTGTACGTATACTTACAGATATATCTCTCGCGCTCACATTTTTCTTTCAGAAAAACCCTGTAATATGATGTATATATACTTTCTCTTTATCTTCGCTAACATTACTAAGGGTTACCATGACAACGTAAGTCTTTCAAATCTTATCTTTAAAAATATTTCCTGTTTTTGTGTGTAGATGATTTTCGTCTATTAGAGAAATAATAGCCGCTGTTTTGAGTTGGTTCCCTGGCAGCTGTTCGCCATTACCTGCAGCATGTGAAACTACTGCTCGCCAAACGCTCGGAAACCCATCGTGATGGCATCAAAGTAACACAGAACGCTGTCCGTTAGAAACTGCTCCAGAATGCACGTATAAATTATGAAGGGAAATCATTAATATGCTATAGCAAAAACATTTTTTGTCGCTCGGAAAAAAATATCGTTTATCCTGAGTCACATACACAATTGTCGATATCATATCTGTGACTGATAGCTGCTGACCGATCATCCACGGACTTAGATCTAATCTAATTCCGTGGTTCATCACATTTTTTTTTTTTTACATTTATCATTATTCAGCATTTAATTCAAATAGTGTATGTACCGTGTGCTTGTTCAATGAATAGAACAGCCATCGCCAGGGGAGGGTCAATTGTATCCAACGTAACAAATAATGACGTCAACAATCGGTCCATGGCATTCAAAGCCTTTATGAATGCCAACTGAATTTGGTAGGGTTATATAGTGGCAATGGCATGCGATGTTAAATATCTAAGTATTGAACTGCTTTCAGTTGGTATTCAGCGCGCTTCGTGTTGGATTTGCCTTTGTCCAGTTGGAATTCATATTGCCTATGAATGCCAACTGAAGGAAGTTCAATGCTTAAATAAACTTTATTTATCTTACAACTTTTATGAAAAAAGTTTTATTGACTTATATTAATCATTATTCTTGTTCCGAATGTTAACGAGCCGAGGATCTTAATGTGGAGGAAACTGGAGTACCCGGAGAAAATTCACGTCGTCGGGCAGACGACCCCTCTGATATCTTTTCACGTCCGATCAGGGAATCGAACCTCGACTGTGTTGGTGAAATGCGAGTGCGCTATCCACAGGTGTATACTACCCATGTGCATATAGTTTCCATGAGCGTTATGCGTATCCTTAATGATAACGATATAAGAGTAAGTTGGGATTTGAATAATCACGTGGATTTAGACAGCATATATCTTGTCCTTTGAGCACATATGTTTGCCTCGAAAACATATATGAAGCATGATACATGTGCTTTGAGGACCTACTTTTTGTGTATGTCAGATCACAGAAGGAAGTCCGTGGTTAGACAAATACATGTACACTTAGCGGTTTTGGTGACATTTTGAACTGTTGAAGCACACAATTAGATTATCTAAGTCCGTGGTTGAAGTTATTTAGCTGTCACTGTTGGGGCTACAGTTAAATATAATGAATGTACCATTAAGATCCGGGATACATACTCTTCTACTGATGATAACTTATTGGATATTTGTAATACAATACGATACCACACTGTACAAAACACGCTTTAATACAATACGATGGTACGTAAGACTTAGAGTATAGTTGTGGAACCTGTTCATTAACCAAAATGTCAAGCAGGCGCTTAACTTAAAAAAAACAACAGAAAAATTCATGGAACTTCCCCTGTTCATAATATATATATAAACATTCTTTCAAATCTTTATTGACTTGTCTTTCTTCGGCTTTGCCTCCCCCCAACAAAAATCATCGTTTGGGTCCTGTTTGTGGTCAAAGGGAAGTAACTCCATGAAATTGATTTAAGCGACGTTATTTTTTTTATCATATCAAGCACGTACACATTTATAACAAAAATTGTAATTAAACATTGAAATATATTTAAATAGATCATTTCACTGCATAATTTTATAAATGTGGTAAGCAGATTATTCTATTTTTAAGTGCGTAAGCATTTTGTACGAAACTGAGGACTCATACATTTTGAAAATTGTCAACAAACACGGTAAGCCGATATAGCTCAAGCCGTGGAAATGAACGACAGTATTTTTAATTAGGTATCATGATTATATTTTGTTATTAATTAATTTCAGTTGATATATATATAGATGCTATGGCAAGCTTTCATTCCGATTCGCCTTAAAAGTGGATTTATCATCAAATACATTTCGATTTTGTTTCAATATTCATGTCTGTACTTGTTCAGTTGTTGGCCCACAAATATATCCTTGCATATCAGTACGTTAGGCAGTGGCGGATCCAGAGACCTATCTGGGGGGGGGGGGGGTTTCCAAATTTCCTGGGGGGGTTTCCATGTGGGGAAAAATTGAGGAAAATGGTGAAAATACATGATTTTTAAAGAAAATTATCAGGCTGGGGGGGTTTCCTGAAGCCCAAAAAACCCCTCTGGATCCGCCACTGTTAGGGTACTACCCATATAATAAGCAACTTATTTTACCATATATAGATATGCTTTAATTAAGCTGCATAACATGTGCATATTCGAATATTTGATTTATTTAAGTGGTATTTAAAATCAAAGTCACAAACAGCGGATAAACAAACTTGAAAAGGTACGAAGGGCCGCTAGATTTGTCACTAACAGACACAGAAACATCTCAAGTGTTAGTGACATGATACGTAATCTAAAATGGAGAGACCTAGTACACAGGAGAACAGATGCCTGCCTTGTCATGTTCTATAAAATATCCTACCAACTAATTGCCATCACAAAAACAGACAGATAAATACAACCTCTTAGACAGTCACGACACACACACACTCACTCTGTTATCAAATTCCATCTTGCAGAACACAAATCCGACAACAATATTTTTGTCCAAGGACTATTAAAACCTGGAACCGCCTATCAATTTATTTAATTATTCAAAAAACAATAAACCTAACACTTCCGCTTGATATAGGAAAGCTGAAACGTATGTGTTCTGGTCACATGCAGGAAGTTCTGTTTTTAAAAAGGATGTGTCTTCTAGATCTACTCCACAGCAATCTTATGTCTAATTGAGCATAACATTATATATATAGAAGTATACATGAGTACATACACATGAATATATACGTCGGGGGGATGTACAATCTGAAGCAGTAGGCCGTTTGTAGACTAATCAAAGCCTAAACGATGGATATAAATTAGGATGTTAAGTAGACATAGCTGTTATCGTAAACAAGATAGATGGAATTGGCAAATAACATTTATTTAACGATTGCCCCCCCTCCCCTCAGGGGAGGCCTGGTGTTATACCTGGTGCTTTATTTATGTCTGTTTGTTCGGTTTAATTCTGTCTTCTTGTATACCCACACTCACTCATTTAATATCAACTAAACAACTAATTGTTAAAAACATTGGATAGTCCCAATATTTGAATATTAATTTAACAACACTCCAAACCCAATTAAAATGTCATGTACTACATACCTATTATATTCAAAACAAAACACAATAACAACCGTTCATAACCATAAAGCCTGGAAGTACCAAGGATACCAAGGGAGGCTATACCAGGGTGGACTGCTACTCGTCCGCCCATGCATTGGTATATACTGACATTCCAGGAGGTCTGGAGTCTCCTCCTCTGTGCCCCACCCCCATAGCTAGTTAAATATCAACTAAACAACTATTAAAAACAAATAAAACGAAAACATGTTAAATAAGTATATCTGCTATAGGAAACAAGATAAATGGATGGAATCGGCCAATAACATCTATTTGGCGGTTGGCCCCACATATTGTAATGATTGTACACTCTCTCCCCCAACCCTTCTACCCTTACTAATAATCACGCTATAGAATAAAATGTCGGAAAGATGAACAGGACCAGGTGAAAGACAAGATAAGGTTTATAAGAAAGAGGATATTGGTAAAGTTCAGTCAGCTTTATTTAAGTAAAGAAAGACAAAGAGCAGATTACATGAATGGACAACAAAAAAACAGCACCTGCATGACTCTAACCACTAACCATTAACACAAAGTCCATCGGATGGGACTATAAATGGTGACCTGTGTGAGAACTGTCCAATCTCGCACGGAAAAGATCCCTCTGAGTTTTTCGAAATAGAGTAGGCACGTAAACGCCGGCACAGAGGATAGCATAAGCTTTATTCCAAACTTTTGATTCAAATCCCTTTTTCTTGCAGACATGGCATTCTATCCTATACAGAATCAACTGCAGTTTAATCTAGATGTTCCAAGTAATGTACAGAACCTTGCCTTCAAATTCCACCGACCAAACCCCATAGTGATTGATAAAGGCGGAGGGCCCCCAGGAGTTGTCTTCCCTGCAGGTCATGCTGGTATTCATGGCCTACCACAAGGGGGCAGTCATGACAATTCAGGGGGGCTTAACTTTTCTTCCATCTCAGAAGACAGAATGTCAATAGCTATGAGGTTGGCCCAGAGGGATATACGCAAGAAAAAGGAAGAAGAACATATGAACAGACAGCTTGGTAAAACCAGAACAAAATCACGCTCTCCATCCCCAAAGACATTTGGAAAAACAAAAGTGATACGGGATCGAGCATCAAGAGATAGGATGCGGCGTCAACCGGTGAAAAACAAATCAAACTTAAAGATTAAAGAACATGACAGGAACCGTAGTCCAAAGAATGTCAAAACACAAACTCCTCCCAGACTGTCTCGGCCTGGAGGAGGGCGAGTGCCTGATCTGTCAATGCCAGGTAATTGTATAAGTATCATTTACAAGGAGTGTGGATTTCTTCTGATAAAACCTGCAATAATAATATCATTGCGGTTAAGATTATATTCTAAAAGTAAAAGTAAGATTAATCTGACTTGGTCGAATCATGTTCCAGTCAATTGCACAATGATTTGTGTTGATTTGTGTCACAATTTTGACATAATACATTGTATTCGATGAAAAAATATAAATCAATTTGTCCAATTGTTGACAGGACTAGTTGTCTGGTATTTAAAAACTTCATAGAATTTCACTTAGCATTGCGAAAACAATGTTCCCTATACCTGGTATGATGAATGTTGTTGAATTATAATATAAATTGTATTAATTCTACAGGCCTAGAGTGTTGTGTTCCCATTCGGAAGCTTTCACTGTTGATCTTTAGCTATAAAGTACCTATCAGTTTTTATTTTATTCAAACAGGGAATTATCATGTTCAGGGCTTTCATTTGACTCTTGATACATGTAGCTAGGTTCAAGTCACCTTTAACCTAAAACATGGAGAATTAAAAAACATAGTTTCCAGGGTTAAATGAAAACCTTGTTGTATAATATGTTTCATAATGTAACCAAATAATCCATAAATTCAATTTAAAACAAGGCAAGGGTAGAGCCAATGCCGTGGTTTTCTTAATGGTGGATTAATTTGATCATTTGCTCCTCGTTTTATGATAAATTCAATTTGATTGTTTTTTCAGTATCTTCACAGTCACCACCATCAAGGGACACAGACTTCAAACTGTACCCTGTGCAACGCACCGCTCCCTCTGCCCAACCAGAGAAGGAAATAGAGAGACTCCAGCATGAGATGGAGGGCTATCTACAACAGATTCAGGTCATAGAGCAGAGGGCTATGAATGGTAATACTTAGTCACCTCTAGTGTGTGTTATACTGGTGGCCGATCATATAGATTCTCATGACTGAAGCAGAATGTTTTATTATAAATATTGAGATATTACAGTCTTAAGTTGTAGACAATAATACTGGTATAAAATTGATGCTGTATTGTCTGTCTGAGGAGATAAGTTTCAATAGGGAGATGTTTGAGCCGTAAGCTACGTGCCATGCCCTGAACTATCATTATGTATCAGTGATGGCTTCATCCCTCTGCTCAGTAATGAAAAGATGTTTTCATCTATGATTCATATTATTCATGATTTATTCAAATTCCTTTTTGATTTACAAATCAATCAATAGAATCGACTGTTGTACCTTCTACTTTTTTCTGCCCCAGATCAAAACACCTCATTTCTACAACCATCCTCTAAACATCGACCAAAGGATGGGTATCTTGAAGTGGACGAGGGAGCACAACGGAAACAAGCACGCATGGAGGAGTTAACTACACGCACTTCACGTCAGCTCTACATGTTACGGCAGCAGGTCCGCGAGATGCAGAATGAGTTCATCCGCCTCGGACCAGAGAAAATTAAACACACAAAGAAGGTGTGATTCACATTTGATTTAACAATAACTGAGTGCGTATGTGAACACTACTAATAGTTACCATAAAGTCTTTGTTGTCTCTATCATGATTTTGATTTCGTGTCTATTGTCTTCAACGTTATGCCCAAATATAATGACATTGTCTCTATTGTCTTCATATGTAAGAAGTATTACAAGGGTTAATTTATGTATAATACAATAGTCCTGTGATATTTTTGTTATTGATCTGATATAAGACATTGCGTGAGATATTTTACTGATTCTCTATCAAGTTTAATTTCTATATTGATTTATTATGGTTAGTTATATATTATCACATGTTAAACCAATATTTATGATATTGTAATCAATATGATAAACCCAGTGTTTGAAAAATGATTTTGCTTTTTCTCTGTAGAGTCGAAGCTCTACACGACTAGCAGCAGCACATCGTGGGGCTGTGCGAGCAATCCAGTCTTTTGTGGCCAACCTACCCCACACAGATTTGAGTGGTGGCCTGCCTGCCACCTACCATGAGCTGGCTCTCCTCATACGTCAGATGACGCTCCTCAGTAACCAGGTGGCCTCTGAAAAGTCTAGTGTCCAAGGCGACCTGCTGAAGATGCTGGACAAGGTGGATGTAAGTGTACATTCCAACCTCTTTACATCAGTGACATTAGGACCATGATCAGCCTTCAAACTCAGTATGTCTGTAAATAATTACATAGAAATCAACAGGGCATTAACTATTTGATATCTTTGAATCGAAATACATGGAAATCAAAAGGGTGTATGATATCTATTAATCAAAATACATTGATATCATGTGCCATGGTATGAAAATGTCCATTAGATAAAAATCAATTCGTTTCTTTGCCACCTCCCTTACTGCCAGCATACATTTCAAGGTTGCCTTATATTTCATTTTTTTGGGGGGTCGCGGTGGCCATGTGGTTAAGGTGTCTGACATTTTGCTACCACTAACCCTCCACCGTTAGGTCGCAGGTTCGAGGCCAATGTTCACGTGGGGCAGTTGCCAGGTACTGACCGTAGATCGTTGTTTTTTCTGCGGGAGCTCTGGCTTTCCTCCACCACCAAAACCTGGCACGTCTTTAAATTACCATAGCTGTTAATAGGACGTTAACACTAAACAAATTACAGAGGATTAAAGAATCAGCTAGCCAATGTTTCACCCCAATTGACTAATACAGAGAGGGGAAAGTATTGGCTAGTCAACAATATCCCCCATTAACAAACACAACGAGGGGGAGGGGGAGCATTAACTAGCTGATTTCTTCCCCCGGGGGAATAAAATAACCGAGGGGAGAAAGAATCAGCTAGCTGTTTCACTTCCCCGGGGAAAAAATCAGCTAGCCTATTTCTTCCCCAGGAAAACTTTCAGACGGGGAAAGAAATTACTTCTACACCGGTATATTTGTTCAAAATGATAAATTGTAATAAAGTTTTGGAATTATTTGAAACAAATATGTACATGTAAAGAATGCATTTTTTGGGTTAAATTTAAGGATTTGAACAAAGCATGGTGCCAGGATTTACCAGAAAAGGAGATATCGAAATCTGTGGTTACCAAGACAAAGGAACCACCTCGGGTTCCGCCCACTTACCAGGATCCCCCACAAAGGGGTCGCCCAGTGCAGAGGAGGACCATAGGGAAGGAAAACAAACCAGTGAAAGGTACTAACCACATGGAACCTCTAGGAGAACAGCTCATATTCATAAAAGTACTCTGAAAATAGATGTTACATACCAAATATCATTTCTGATCCATAAAATGGAAATTATTTCTAGGTGTGAACTCCTGGAAGATTCCACAGCTCTATTGTTCTTTTCGATGCATTGTCCATTTTAGACTCGGCCACTTACAAATGGTCTCTGTCAAAATCTCCAGAATTAACTTTTGATGCAAATAACCATGGACAGAAGTCAATAACCATGGACAGAAGTCAGCAGTGTTACAGTTAAATTTCAAGTCCAGTGAATGATGTCCAATCTGAAATATGTTTTCAGGAATCATCAAGCCATCTGCAGCAGGGTCTAGGAAAATAGAAAAGCCCAGACAAGGTAAGATAAATAGAATCTATCACTCCTGATAGATGTACAAAGAGAAACATCAACCTTAGGCTAAAATGTTTTAAGTTATGCATCAAGCTTTACCAAGTGTTGTACTTAAAATATTTCATCCTGCGGGTTGAAATTTCTGTGTCTTTATCTCACAGGATTGATTGTCAGATAATCTTTCTTTCACACCTACCTACTCTGATAAATACATGTTGTAATGGTGAATACAATGTCCTTTAGCTTAAAGTTGAGCTGTCATTCCCTAGGTAGGTAAAATCAGATATATCTTTTCCCAATAGAGAATGGAAATGTGTTTTTGCCAAGTGTGAGAGAGTTGTTGATTTCTGATCAAAATAGGCACTTTTAAATATTTAAGCATTTCCATGTGTATTTAACAATACAGTAGCATGTCTAAATGAAACCCTGTATAACAGGAAAACCTGTATAAAATGGAACTTCACTTGTTCTTACAGTTAACATTTTTGTGTAATTTTAACATGTGATACTTGTTTAATACAGAAATATTGATTCCAAAACGTTTTACCTGTACACTACTGTAAAACATAAATTGAGGGTAAATTTTAAATTCACTCTTGAACAAAGAGACAAATCAAATGCTAGACAATTTTTTTGTATAGTAAGCAACATTGTAAGGATGCATGGGTTAATTCAATAATNGGGGGGGGGTTATGATTTACAGTATATTACCTCTACTTATGGAAGGAGTATTGGACATGATTTATTTATTGTTATCCCTGAATGGCTTTATTGTCACATCCAATGAAAGCAGTCTTAGCTTGGCACCATTTCCAAAACCTTGCAGACAAACTGAATACTGATGTATATATATTCCTAATGAAACTTGATATGTTGATTTTAAATGTGATAATAAATGTTTTAGCTGCGAAGGATGTGACTCCCGACAGGAAAGCAGCGATGAGAGCGGGTATTGCTGCCCTGGTAGAAGCTGGAGAACTTAAAAGAGGCAGAGCAGGGATGGCTTGGGAGGTGTCTGGACATCAGCCATCACAGGCCCCAGCCAAAAGTCTAATCCTGCCAGCCAAACTACAGGTAAGCACCAGTCATTTCTATAGCATCTAAATCATAGGTCTGGGCAAGAATTGAACTATCTATAAAATTGATGAAATTGTTGTCCACTTAACTGGTTATGCCAAGTAAATGAATAAGGTACATCTATTTGTTTTCAATAATACATCAAGATTAGTCACTAAATTTAATTTCAATTACATTTTATTGACTCTCCATGACTTCCTAGTCTTTACATTAATGCTATGTAATTTGTGTTGGATTTATCTCCCTTTAAACATATTAGCATTCATCTGTATCTTTCAAGTTTGCCCCATATCGACCAAGTATGAATTACCACTTAAAAATGTTAACAAAGTTTGACTACTTATTGAGACAAAAGAAATGTCCACTGTACTGAATCAACACTACTGTAGCTTCACTTGAATTCCAGGAGAAGAGAGCGCGAGCCCAGAGGGCCGTAGTCCAGGGGAACACTGACTGTCACTTCGCAGATCCTACCGTGTCCTCAAACCTCAAGTCTGTAACCCCTCAACATAACCTCATCATGGAACGATCCTTCTCTGCCCCACCCACCCCCTCCGGGTAAGAATCCTTTCTTACCTACAACAACAAGTGTGATGAATATAAGGCGATGGAACTTGTGTAACAATGATTCTAAAATAAATAAATTTATTTTTAAACTACATTTAAAATGTCTGTTTGGGAATGTGATGTATTAATAGATTTATTATTTCCGTGTAGGTGTCTTATGATACCATATTAAAATTATGTACAAATTTTAACAAATGAAAGGATAATAAACTCTTTAATTAAAATTTCTTTGTTTAATGTTTCAATAGTAATTAAAGTCCTAACTACCAAAACTGAAAAGTCTCAATGCACATGTACAGTTACTATTGAAACATTAAAGGGGCTGGTCGGGGAAAAAATGTCATATTTGCTAAAATGGCATACACATGTTTAAAATACCTTCTTATGAAATATACCGATTCAAATTTTGCTGAAATTCACCCCCTAAGAGTAAAAATTATAATTATATTAAAGAAATCCTAATACCGTTATATATAACAACAACATATAGGTAGGAATACTACACTTGCATCATACATGACCTTTGCAAACAATTATTTACGTATAGTATTGCTGTCTTGTCGGCTAGTTGAGTCCGACATGGCACATGACGGCGTGCTATTGTTGTTATCTTCACTGCCTCACTTTCGAAACAACCACGTGACATATATGAATAGATATGCGCTAAATTTACACGGAGCTTCCCCAAGATTTCAGTGGTCAAAACTGGACATTGCAAGCAGAACTCGACCATCATATTGCCGTGGTATAACTTTTGGAAGGCCAGAGAACGCATTTAGACCCATTTATTTTGTTATTTATTTTTTCCCCGACCAGCCCCTTTAAACAAAGAAATTTTAAATAAAGAGTTTATTATCCTTTCATTTGTTAGAATTTGTACATAATTTTAATATGGTATCATAAGACACCTACACGGAAATAATAAATCTATTAATACAGAGTATTATTAGCTTATTAAATGGTTTCGTTTAGTGTATGGTGTAGTGATGAGGTGCTCTTACTTCCCCTTTCACTCCAGAGAAACACTCATATCCAGACTCAAGTCTCAGGATTTAGTGGGAACTGTTGCAGGAAATTCTAATTTGGATCTTTTTTATAAACATTAACATTAACAATACGTTTACACATTAATATTTACCATCATAACTCATGAGTCCAAAACATGACTTTGAATTAAGAGGTGACTCAATTGATCAGTGGTAATAAAATAGGTTTCATTTAACAAAGGAGAATGAGATCTACAAGTCCAGGACAACGACGGGAGCCATGGCGACCGGGAGGCACCGCACGGACCCCCTCCAAAGGGCGTAGGAGGACCCGCTCACAAAGTCCCGCCCTACAACGGTGTCACCTCATCCAGGACATGCTAGATGGTGACTTAGTCAAGTGAGTGACCAGCAGATGGTAACATAGTTGAAATAATGGCCTCAAATGCAATTGCTTATAAATATAAAAGACAGTTTATGAAAAGCTGTAAAAGGCAACCATATGGCCATATAGTCCAGTGTGAGACCACAATATGATGACACACATTTTAGGACCAGATTACAATATAACCAAGTTAGTGATCACAATACAAGCCTGATCTGACTGCAGACCACAGTTAATATCAGTTTGTGTTCTATCAACAAAAATGTTTCAGGCAAATAATTTTGAATATTGATAGGAACCAGGGCACATATTCATGACACCATGTTCTCGTGTTCAAGCAGGAATTCAGCGCTGAAACTGTGTTCCTTTAGAACTCATTGACCACCCCTAATACACAGTCAATGAGTCAATTAAATACATTGAAACTGGTATATGACTTCAAATCTGAACAGTTACTCCAAATCGTTGTAAATCTGTAAATGAAATAGTTATCTTGCGAGTATGGAAGCTGTTAGAATAATGTGACCAGATTGAATGTCACTGCAGTGTCCAGGTTATCGGGACATTCAAGCGTTGTGGCACTATAAAATGTCCCTTACATGGACGTCTTCATGTAATACTATTAGAAATGACCTTGGCTGTTACAAAGACTTAAATCCAACTTAATAACTTATAAATTTATTGTTTATATTACCTTTTTAGAACCCTTTTTCCTGATGACATGGAACAGATTCAAAAGGTTTGTTACATCTTTAGATTTCTAAAACAGTGTAGATTTGGAGATTTCTTCAACGTTGACCTTTGATAATGGTTTTCAGTGGATACCAGACCGTATCTACTGTGTAAACATAACACAGATACAAAAGATACACCTCAGAGAAATATTAATATTTTAATCTAAAGCTCAGCATATTTTGGCTAGCAAAATGTTTGAAAATAGTATTCATATAATCACAGCCATATTTGTTTTGACAAGCAAAAGTTACTATACAGGTTTTTCCTGTAATAAAAAGTACCTGCTTGCATATTTCAGCAGAAGACTCCAGTCAGAGGAAGACAGACATATTCTGCCACTTCACGACGAGAAAGGTAAAATATATCACATGGTATCCGTGGGTCTCTACCAGTGGACTTCACTTGACATTGTTACATGTGTCCCCTCGGTACTGTTTCTGTCCTGTCAGTACATGTAGGGGGTCTCGTCCCCGTCAGTACAGGTAGGGGGTCCTGTCCCAACCAGTACATGTAGGGGGTCTCGTCCCTGTCAGTACAGGTAGGAGGTCCTGTCCCCACCAGTACATGTAGGGGGTCCTGTCCCCATCAGTACATGTAGGGGGTCCTGTCAGTACAGATAGGGGGTCCTGTCCCCATCAGTACATGTAGGGGGTCCCGTCCCCATCAGTACATGTAGGGGGTCTCGTCCCCGTCAGTACAGGTAGGGGGTCCTGTCCCAACCAGTACATGTAGGGGGTCTCGTCCCCGTCAGTACATGTAGGGGGTCCTGTCCGGGGCCCCACCAGTACATGTAGGGGGTCCTGTCCCCACCAGTACATGTAGGGGGTCCTGTCCCCATCAGTACATGTAGGGGGTCCTGTCCCCACCAGTACATGTAGGGGGTCCTGTCCCGATAAGTACATGTAGGGGGTCCCGTCAGTACAGGTAGGGGGTCACGTCAGTCCAGGTAGGGGGTCCCGCCAGTACATGTAGGGGGTCCTGTCCCCCCCAGTACATGTAGGGGGTCCTGTCCCCGTCAGTACATGTAGGGGGTCCTGTCCCGATCAGTACATGTAGGGGGTCCCGTCCCCATCAGTACATGGAGGGGGTCTCGTCCCCGTCAGTACAGGTAGGGGGGCCTGTCCCAACCAGTACATGTAGGGGGTCCCGTCAGGACATGTAGGGGGTCCTGTCAGTACAGGTAGGGGGTCCCGTCAGTCCAGGTATGGGGTCACGTCAGTCCAGGTAGGGGTCCCGTCAGTACATGTAGGGGTCCCGTCAGTACATGTAGGGGGTCCCGTCAGTACAGGTATGGGGTCACGTGAGTACATGTAGGGGTCACGTGAGTACATGTAGGGGGTCTTGTCAGTACATGTAGGGGTCCTGTCAGTACATGTAGGGGGTCCTGTCAGTACATGTAGGGGGTCCCGTCAGTACATGTAGAGGTCCCGTCAGTACATGTAGGGGTCCCGCCAGTACATGTAGGGGTCACGTCAGTACATGTAGGGGTCCCGCCAGTACATGTAGGGGTCCTGTCAGTACATGTAGGGGGTCCTGTCAGTACATGTAGGGGGTCCCGCCAGTACATGTAGAGGTCCCGCCAGTACATGTAGGGGGTCCTGTCAGTACATGTAGGGGTCCTGTCAGTACATGTAGGGGTCCTGTCAGTACATGTAGGGGTCCTGTCAGTACATGTAGGGGTCCTGTCAGTACATGTAGGGGTCCTGTCAGTACATGTAGGGGTCCTGTCAGTACATGTAGGGGTCCTGTCAGTACATGTAGGGGTCCTGTCAGTACATGTAGGGGTCCTGTCAGTACATGTAGGGGTCCTGTCAGTACATGTAGGGGTCCTGTCAGTACATGTAGGGGTCCTGTCAGTACATGTAGGGGTCCTGCCAGTACATGTAGGGGGTCCTGTCAGTACATGTAGGGGTCCTGTCAGTACATGTAGGGGTCCTGTCAGTACATGTAGGGGTCCTGTCAGTACATGTAGGGGTCCTGTCAGTACATGTAGGGGTCCTGTCAGTACATGTAGGGGTCCTGTCAGTACATGTAGGGGTCCTGTCAGTACATGTAGGGGTCCTGTCAGTACATGTAGGGGTCCTGTCAGTACATGTAGGGGTCCTGTCAGTACATGTAGGGGTCCTGTCAGTACATGTAGGGGTCCTGTCAGTACATGTAGGGGTCCTGTCAGTACATGTAGGGGTCCTGTCAGTACATGTAGGGGTCCTGTCAGTACATGTAGGGGGTCCCGTCAGTACATGTAGGGGTCCTGCCAGTACATGTAGGGGTCCTGTCAGTACATGTAGGGGTCCTGTCAGTACATGCAGGGGACACAACTCCCAAATGTCTGACATCAGATCTGTGTTATTGCAAGGAGGCAAGTAAACCAACATACCACCTCCAGCACATGTTACAAACACATATTTTACACACACACACAGACGTATCCTTAAATGACCTGAGCTGTTAAAAGGACACTAGACCAAATCAATTCTGAATGTCTGAATTGATTTTGATTGGTGCTACTATATATAGCTACACCAAAGAAAGTTAGAAGACTAATATTTCTAAGCTATACTGAGGTTAAATTAACTACCTGTTAGCAGTTTTTGTTTTTTATATCTGCCCATCAATCAGGTGATGTTTTAATTAATATTTGTGTTGCAAAGTGAATGCTTGGATAATTATGACCAAACAAAGCAGGGATAAGTGCAATATTTTTTTTGGTCTTTTCATAGTTTGAAATGAAATCTTATTTCATTACCATAACTGCCTTTTCATGGCTCATGACATGTCAATTTTTGTTTGATTTGTATTTCTGTACTATGTTGCACAGGGCTGCCCGGTCACAGAGTCCGTCAGAGAGATTGATTGATAATGCTGAGAAAGCCATTCAGAGGAGACTACAGCCCCTCCTGGCCCAGGCCGAGGTAATTATAGACCTGGATATAATGTCACGTATTCAGGGTTTCACCAAGAGATCTTGATGCTCCACTTTCCAAAGATATTGTCAGCCTATTTTCTGCATTATCTGACAGGAAAGACCTATGTCATAAAGAGTGGAAATATGTAGAGTCTCCTATAAATGCGAAATGTCTGATGGTCAGTAGCCTTTATTGGCCAGCCATGGTTATAAAAAACTTCTTATACAAATACCTTTAATGCCAGTAAAATACATTTTGATTTCATCGTCAGGAGTGTGGGCATATTTCTCTTAATGACACAGTTTCTTGTTGACAAATGATGGCACTATCCACTTGTGGTCAATTTCTACTGAAAAACAAAGCTTGTTTTGACAGTTCTGTTGATAAGATTTGTATTTACTTATTGTAGGAGATAGCTTGTCGTCAGGAGATGATGATGGCTGCGACTGATCCAAACTTTAAACGGGGAATCACAGACGATATCACTAATGTAAGCTTTCCTTCTCCGATGATAATTCTTTGTAAACTTAATGTGTATCACACAATATGTATAGTTACAGCATTAACCTTCAAATAGAAATGTTTGCATAATTATACTTGATGAAATTCAAACTTAAAAAAAATACATCCTTTGGTATATGAAATAAGCTAAGAGGGAATACCTTGTAGTGAGAAATAAAATATGTACCTTCACTTTGTCAATGAAGTAAAACTTAACTTTCGTAAGAGTGTTAGTGTAGTTTGTATGTAGAGATTCTGACAGTTAAGTGACTTGAAATGACTTGTATGTAGAGATTCTGACAGTTAAGTGACTTGAGATGACTTGTATGTAGAGATTCTGACAGTTAAGTGACTTGAGATGACTTGTATGTAGAGATTCTGACAGTTAAGTGACTTGAGATGACTTGT
>NW_018406777.1:428931-552837 GCF_002113885.1 Mizuhopecten yessoensis | reverse complement strand
GGTCCTGTCAGTACATGTAGGGGTCCTGTCAGTACATGTAGGGGTCCTGTCAGTACATGTAGGGGTCCTGTCAGTACATGTAGGGGTCCTGCCAGTACATGTAGGGGGTCCTGTCAGTACATGTAGGGGTCCTGTCAGTACATGTAGGGGTCCTGTCAGTACATGTAGGGGTCCTGTCAGTACATGTAGGGGTCCTGTCAGTACATGTAGGGGTCCTGTCAGTACATGTAGGGGTCCTGCCAGTACATGTAGGGGTCCTGTCAGTACATGTAGGGGTCCTGTCAGTACATGCAGGGGACACAACTCCCAAATGTCTGACATCAGATCTGTGTTATTGCAAGGAGGCAAGTAAACCAACATACCACCTCCAGCACATGTTACAAACACATATTTTACACACACACACAGACGTATCCTTAAATGACCTGAGCTGTTAAAAGGACACTAGACCAAATCAATTCTGAATGTCTGAATTGATTTTGATTGGTGCTACTATATATAGCTACACCAAAGAAAGTTAGAAGACTAATATTTCTAAGCTATACTGAGGTTAAATTAACTACCTGTTAGCAGTTTTTGTTTTTTATATCTGCCCATCAATCAGGTGATGTTTTAATTAATATTTGTGTTGCAAAGTGAATGCTTGGATAATTATGACCAAACAAAGCAGGGATAAGTGCAATATTTTTTTTGGTCTTTTCATAGTTTGAAATGAAATCTTATTTCATTACCATAACTGCCTTTTCATGGCTCATGACATGTCAATTTTTGTTTGATTTGTATTTCTGTACTATGTTGCACAGGGCTGCCCGGTCACAGAGTCCGTCAGAGAGATTGATTGATAATGCTGAGAAAGCCATTCAGAGGAGACTACAGCCCCTCCTGGCCCAGGCCGAGGTAATTATAGACCTGGATATAATGTCACGTATTCAGGGTTTCACCAAGAGATCTTGATGCTCCACTTTCCAAAGATATTGTCAGCCTATTTTCTGCATTATCTGACAGGAAAGACCTATGTCATAAAGAGTGGAAATATGTAGAGTCTCCTATAAATGC
The DNA here is from genome assembly GCF_002113885.1 of Mizuhopecten yessoensis. Classification (NCBI taxonomy): domain Eukaryota; kingdom Metazoa; phylum Mollusca; class Bivalvia; order Pectinida; family Pectinidae; genus Mizuhopecten; species Mizuhopecten yessoensis. The sequence continues at coordinate 551,781 of NW_018406777.1, read as the reverse complement.
GAAATGTCTGATGGTCAGTAGCCTTTATTGGCCAGCCATGGTTATAAAAAACTTCTTATACAAATACCTTTAATGCCAGTAAAATACATTTTGATTTCATCGTCAGGAGTGTGGGCATATTTCTCTTAATGACACAGTTTCTTGTTGACAAATGATGGCACTATCCACTTGTGGTCAATTTCTACTGAAAAACAAAGCTTGTTTTGACAGTTCTGTTGATAAGATTTGTATTTACTTATTGTAGGAGATAGCTTGTCGTCAGGAGATGATGATGGCTGCGACTGATCCAAACTTTAAACGGGGAATCACAGACGATATCACTAATGTAAGCTTTCCTTCTCCGATGATAATTCTTTGTAAACTTAATGTGTATCACACAATATGTATAGTTACAGCATTAACCTTCAAATAGAAATGTTTGCATAATTATACTTGATGAAATTCAAACTTAAAAAAAATACATCCTTTGGTATATGAAATAAGCTAAGAGGGAATACCTTGTAGTGAGAAATAAAATATGTACCTTCACTTTGTCAATGAAGTAAAACTTAACTTTCGTAAGAGTGTTAGTGTAGTTTGTATGTAGAGATTCTGACAGTTAAGTGACTTGAAATGACTTGTATGTAGAGATTCTGACAGTTAAGTGACTTGAGATGACTTGTATGTAGAGATTCTGACAGTTAAGTGACTTGAGATGACTTGTATGTAGAGATTCTGACAGTTAAGTGACTTGAGATGACTTGTATGTAGAGATTCTGACAGTTAAGTGACTTGAGATGACTTGTGTGGGCTGCAGATTGTACTATGAATATCTGATTAACAGCCGGAAGAGCGTAGAGATGTGTTGACAGAGATGATACTACAGGACGTGATCACAGACACAGCAGAGGAGTTTCAGGCCCTGGAGCGACAGGAGCTGGCCGAGAAAAAAGCTGCTGCCCTACAAGATCGTCCCACCCTGGAGAACCTCATGTATAAACTGGAGCAGATGGAGGTCGGTGATACAATCTGTTTGACTTTGTTGTACAGTGAAACTTCATAAATAATAGTCTGAACACGTTGATTCCCCCTCCCCCCCCCCCCCAAAAAAAAAATCTGGAATAATTACTGTTTAAATTGTTGAAAAGCAAAACACAAGTTGCTACTTTATTTATTGATTTAGTCCTGAAATAATAAGAGTTTGGAAAATAAATATAATACAATGTACACAAATACACTTAATAGAGATTTCCTCAATGTACACAAATACCCTTAATAGAGATTTCCTTAATGTACACAAATACACTTTATAGAGATTTCCCCAATGTACACAAATACACTTAATAGAGATTTCCTCAATGTACACAAATACACATAATAGAGATTTCCTCAATTTACACAAATACACTTTATAGAGATTTCCCCAATGTACACAAATACCCTTAATAGAGGTTTCCTCAATGTACACAAATATACTTAATAGAGATTTTCTCAATGTACACAAAAAACATTAATAGAGATTTCCTTAATGTCCACAAATACACTTTATAGAGATTTCCCCAATGTACACAATTACACTTAATAGAGAGTTCCTCAATGTACACAAATATACTTAATAGAGATTTTCTCAATGTACACAAAAAACATTAATAGAGATTTCCTTAATGTCCACAAATACACTTTATGGAGATTTCCCCAATGTACACAAATACACTTAATAGAGATTTCCTCAATTTACACAAATACACTTTATAGAGATTTCCCCAATGTATACAAATACCCTTAATAGAGATTTCCTCAATGTACACAAATACACTTAATAGAGATTTCCTCAATGTACACAAAAAACCTTAATAGAGATGTCCTCAATTTACACAAATACACTTAATAGATATTTCCTCAATGTACACAAATACCCTTAATAGAGATTCCCTCAATGTACACAAATACACATAATAGAGATTTCCTCAATGTACACAAAAAACCTTAATAGAGATGTCCTCAATTTACACAAATACACTTAATAGAGATTTCCTCAATGTACACAAAAAACCTTAATAGAGATTTCCTCAATGTACACAAATACACTTAATAGAGATTAATTTGAAATTGTAAAAACAGTTCCTCATGATCATAAACGTTAGTTTCTGTAATTTAAAGTGACTGATTGAGTGTCTGTCTCTAGACAAACCTTTTAAGTAGGGTGTGGTTATTACCTAGACCTCTCCTACTTTGTACAGTTATGAAAAACTTTCTGTTCAATTGCAAAGATTGTAAAAAAATATGTTTCAAGCAAAACCTTTCATTGATATAATGTATTTATAAGGTATTAGATTTTTAAAAAATGATTTGATTATCATGAAGATATCCAACTATCGGTTCATTTTGAAATGATGATATAATTATGACATAGGAAAAATATTTCATTTGATATTAAAATTAAAACAGTTTTGTCTGGTCTTTGGCAGGAGGAACGACATAACATAAGACGGAGGTGGGCAACAGTACAATTCTCAGAGACGGAACCTCTAACCAAACCGAGCATGAGAGGTATATCATTTGCCCTTTTTATTTATTGATGTTACTTTTACCGATCCTTATATCATTTTTGTACAGCAAAACACAGATATTGTGTTAATTAAATTTCCCACAGTCCAGAAATCTGACATATTTTTGATGAGACGATTATTGCAAATAGCGGAAATTGTAAATGGGGTAGAGGAAGGAGGCATCTGTTAGGTCCATCCGCCATATTTTTGAATGACTATGACTACTTAATAATGATATTTACTTTGATACTGCTGGTCAATAAGGTACATTGTAGGTAGTGAACATGAATGGCTCTTTCCATTTCTTAACACCTTTAAGTTATTTTGTGATTAAATATATGTAACTGAGTCTTGATGAAGGGAATAAGTGATGTTTAAATGAAGGGTGTGAACGTGTGGGCCCTCTTGGGGTAGATGGGCAGTGCCAAAATGGCTGTAATTTCTCATAATACAAATCAATTTGCATGGAACATACTCGTTTAATAATTTCAACATTAATTATATTCTAACATCACCATTTATATAACAGAAGATTGATAAAAGTCTCTTGACCATGTCTTAGTATTATTTAATTAACTTATAATTCAGGCTTTCAATATGCTATATTTGTATTGTAGATTCTGGTCGTCCTCTGGCACCTGCAGCTATGGAGATAACCAGACATACAGTACCCCCGCGTACCATCCAGAAAAACATGCACAGGTAAGAATATAGAACATATCATACCATCCAGAAAAACATGCACAGGTAAGTGTATAGAACACATCATACCATCCAGAAAAACATGCACAGGTAAGAACATACCATCCAGAAAAACATGCACTGGTAAGAATTTGAACACATCATACCACCCAGAAATACATGCACAGGTAAGAATATAGAACACATCATACCATCCAGAAAAACATGCACAGGTAAGTGTATAGAACACATCATACCATCCAGAAAAACATGCACAGGTAAGAACATACCATCCAGAAAAACATGCACTGGTAAGAATTTGAATGCATCATACCACCCAGAAATACATGCACAGGTAAGAATATAGAACACATCATACCACCCAGAAATACATGCACAGGTAGGAATATAGAACACATCATACCATCCAGATTTACATGCACAGGTAAGAACATCCCATCCAGAAATACATGCACAGGTAGGAATATAGAACACATCATACCATCCAGATATACATGCACAGGTAAGAACATAGAACAAATCATACCATTCAGAAAAACATGCACAGGCAAGAACATAGAACACATCATACCAGCCAGATATACATGCACAGGTAAGAACATAGAACACATCATACCATTCAGAAAAACATGCACAGGTAAGAATATTGAACACATCATACCATCTAGATAAACATGCACTGGTAAGAATATTGAACGCATCATACCATCCAGAAATACATGACTAGGTATATAAAACATAGTCAATCATACCATACTGAAAATCACATACAGGTAATATCAATACATTTAGCTGTGTACCAATCAGAACAAATATGCAAAGGTAAATTTCCTTGCTAAAGCTAGTAGATTATACATGAAAACACTCTCTCTGAAGTACAAATCATGGCTATTTGCTCTCCTTTATATGTACCAATGAAAACTCTTTATTAATTGAACACTTGTTTAATTTTCAGGGAATTCACAAAGAACAGGGATGATGAACCAATCATATTTACTAAGATGAAGTCTGAAGTAAAATTCACAGAACTCAAGACGAGCTTTCAGACCGATTTTGATGATGGCCCTCTGAAAGATTCAGCTTATGACATCAGAGGTCGACCAGAGGTACAAATCTCGATACCTAAAAGTGTGAGAGAGAAGATAACAGCTGGCGTGGAGGCATATGATCGGTATCTAAAGAAAACATCCCACCAGCGCATTGGAAAGTTTGACCCCTGGAGACTCATGGAAGAGTAGGTTTTTACCAAAATTAGGCCCATAATTTGATTAGTGCCCTATAGTAATCACAGTGTCCATCTGTCTGCCTGATCTGTCTATTAGTCAACACTTTCGTTTCTGGAAATTATCTTGGAAACAAAACACTAATCTTTCTGAAATTTGACATGTGATACACTGAGAAATGTAGATGTGCAAAAGAGGTTTGAACATTTCTAAGGTCAAGGTCAGTCACTGTTACTAAAAGTTGACTGTGGATTACGGTCCTAATCTTAGAATTCAGAAGTCTTTTTTTCTTTTTTCTTTTCACATAGTGATGCACTGTACATGTGATATGTAGATAAGCAATAGGGGTTTAAAAAGTATTAACAATATGTAAGGAAGCATATATCTATAAGGGAGAAAACTCTTATACAAATCACAGACATGTTCAGGGTTTCACTCTCTTGCATCGGGAAGATAACTATTACAAATATGAATTTTAAGGTGACATACAGCCTCAAACATGTGATTTAAGGTTAATAAGTATGAATTCAAATAATTGATTATCCTATTGAGTCATTTGTATTAAATGTAATTCAAATAATTGCCGTTTTTAAATTCTATTTGATATCTAGTAAGTTTCAAAATAATGAAGTTAATGTGTAAAATGAAAGAAAGGAACGTAAAATATATCGGATAAATACATGATACTATTCATAATGTTATCTCTGATAAAGTGCAGTTTGGATACTGTAGGTCCATTCTTGACTATTGCTAGAACATGCAAGGGACAAAATAACTAAGATGCCATTTCACTTTTCTAGTTTCTTTTTTCATGTACTTATCACAGGGTTGCTGACCACATTTTGGAAGAGTGTATGGCTGATATTGCTGGGGAACTTGAGGACTTGAATGAAGCTATTGTAACAAACGTGTGTAAGTCTGAGTTTTTGGTACCCAAGGAGACTGAGGATAGCTCTCCAGCCTCACCCTTCCTGACCCAGCACAGCCCCGCCCCCAGGGACAGTCCTACCATGGTGGTGTTTAAGGATCAGCCAGTACATTTCTCTATACCAGATGTAGATGACGAGACTAGTGTCAAACACATAGATGAGGATAGTATGACGAAAGCCAGTGACAGGGACGATGATTATGAAGATGATGACGATGATTTCGAGGACTATGAAGATGATTATGAAGATGAGGTGTCAATATGATCTGTGAAGTGTGATAACAAGACAATGTTACAGTTAATTAAATTTGAGTTTGGATTCTCGCCATGGTTGTGTGTCAGATGGTGAAATGTGAAGAATATCTTTGATCAAATATCAAGATAAATGTGCATGTACACACATGTATGTGTATATTGATCAACATGAAGAGAAACCGTCCCTGACATAGAAATTACCTTCAACTTCTCATTAAGTTACAAATGAATTCAAAAATAGTACAGATTAGTTGTTTATGAAATCAATGATTTTCATTATGCTTTGTTTGAAATAACATGTTTCACTAAAAAAAACACTTTTCAAATAGCATCAAATGAAAAAAAAATGTTTTTCAAGTGAAAGAAGTGAATTTTGTTTTTTAAATATAATATTCTCTTTATTTCAATTTGAACATGGTTTGTCTGAAAAATTGTTAAAAAAGAGTAACATTGATTGGTTTAATGGTTTTAAAAGAAGTTGAAGCCAGGGGAACAATGTCAAAGTTGTATTATTATACGCTCTGTACAGAGAGTGGTACTCCAAATAATGTGAAACCTGTGATGTTTTTGTATATTCAGTAGTGTATTTTGTACATATTAATCTATTTATTGACGTATAGTAGCAGTTAGTAGGTAGTGTACTTCAACATTGAATGTATAAAATATGTGTATAGTGACATCGGGGTGACGAGTTACCGACTTCAGGTTTTAATTGTGTGCCTTTTTCAAAAATCTTGGTCAGTCAGCTGTGGATTGGTAACACCAGTAACACTCAAAGTGGGATGGAATTATATTGACCTTTCAATGAGGTCATGCTATTTTGTGATGTCTCCAATAATCATTGTCATAATGTGTCAGGTCATCCTGGGTCATAGAATTGACTAACAATTGCCATATGGGTTTCGTATGCAAATGACAAATTTATGGATGGTACATTGTGGTTACTTTCAATTGACAAATAAAACGCCATGTTACATATCAGACAAATTAGAATTCAAGGTGAGTATTGTATAAAAAGGTGACTGTTAAATTCTTTGTCTAATTCTAGCGTTTTGGATGCATGAAAAAAACATCATAATGGAGTGGAGATAAGTTATTATGATGTGGTGCATATTGTCTTACATGTAGCTATGTGAGGTGATGTGCAGTAAAAAGTGACAAGAGTGAATTGACTGCACTACAAGATAATCATGTTATAAATTCACATGCTCATAATCTATCTAATAAGTACATAAAATAATGTTCCTCTGGAATAAATTCGAAGAGAATGCTTAATTTTATTTTGTCTAAGAGATCAATGTGTGTCACTATATGAGGTACAATGTAGCTACAAGAAAATTAACAGCATTACTGTATATTTCTTAAAATATCATAATTGGATTATCGAATACTTATCTAGACATATATCTATGGCTTCTATTTACAGAATATAAAACTTATGTTACATATATATATTGTTTGTTTCTATGTGACTGTTTTATCTTTAAGTGTTATACTTCATTTTCTCCTCGACACTTACAAACTAACATGAAAACTTACAATCAACAAGTGACATTTTGACAGAATAAGCTGTTTTATTAGAGATGTATGTATTAATGTAAAATGCAAACGTCGCGGCAAGCTCCCTTCAATACCTACATGGGAACTTTAACCATTCCTTTCTAGCTATTTAGCAATGTTTTGTTACAAGCTAATTTGAGCGTACAACAAAGGTCAACAAGCCCATATTCAACTCCCGATCCTCCCATATCCCCTCCTAGGAATCAACCTATTTGGAATTAAGTCTTCTCACTGTTATCCGACCTGCGTGTCCTTGGAGTTAAGATGGATGTCCCTACATTTATATATAAGGGAATTTTCCCCTGGTATGCCGGAAAACAGCTCAGTGTGATGAAGGTATTCCACATTTATTCCCAAAATGGACCTTTTTTATGCCGACTTGCTTCTTATCAATTTAATTTTTCTTCCTTATTGGATGTGATAAGTGGGAAAATACATCTTATCACAAACAATGGACAAGTGAAATGAAAGCCATGTTTACTTAACCAATAAGTGACACAAGTTCTGACCTCTACCTTAGGTATGTACAGGTCACGTGGTAAAGTTCTGACCTCGACTTTACGTACGTACAGGTCATGTGGTTAAGTTCTGACTTCGACCTTAGGTATGTACAGGTCATGTGGTAAAGGTCTGACATCGACTTTACGTACGTACAGGTCACGTGGTAAAGTTCTGACCTCGACCTTAGGTATGTACAGGTCACGTTGTAAAGTTCTGACCTCGACCTTAGGTATGTACAGGTCACGTTGTAAAGTTCTGACCTCGACCTTAGGTATGTACAGGTCACGTGGTAAAGTGTTGGACCTTAGGTATGTACAGGTCACGTGTACCAATTTGACACATTGTATAGATTAGAGCTTTAGGGTCCAGTAAGTTCGGAGCTCGTCCTAAAGTTTGTACATACCACTGATTGAATTCAAAATAAAAGATGGGAAAAGTGTTCATATCAGAGGACTTATAAATCCGCCAGCAAAGTCCACCGCCTTGTATATCGAAAGATGAACGTAAGACACACACAGGTGACTGCACGTTAAAGCTTTCGTAATAGATATAGTGTGTCTGAAATGAATGGCACTGCACCATACAGCTGGTTCAACCTTCTAGAACCCGTTGATGGTGCTAGGGACCAAGAGGGTGGAGATCCAAACGGGTCTAAAACTACTGTTGAAACAGAAGTGAATGGAAGTGTTTGACGTCAGGAATGTATTGACCACTGACACATCGCAAGGTCGAAGCTCAGTCCTGTACATGTACAGACCACTTACATGGACCAAAGTTGAGAGCTCGTTCTTAAGTACATATGTATGTACAAGTCATTGCATCCTGGGTAGGTCCCAGCATCCTCGATACTGCAGGGGTCCTGGAATATGTCGTAGCAAATCTCGGGTTTAAAAAAAACCCTGACCAATCGCTAGGCTGGTACCTGTCCTTTGAAGATTGCAGAGGAACGACCCCACTTCAAAGCCAGTCAATTCTACCGTTATGCGACCGATAGATTCTTTTGATGTACACCAATTGCACAATTTTGATATGACATATTCCAAGGGTTCAGAGAGCGAAAGTGAGCGTAACCCTTGAGACCGAGGATGTAGTCATTGATACATTGTAAAAGTCGGCCTTCAGTTTGTTTACATAGTTATACACAGGCAACGATACAGACACAGCAAGGTTTGGAGTAATTTTGCGCTTTTAAGTAATTTTGCAGTTTTATATTGAGTAATTAAAGGGCGCTATACAAGTGTTGTTGAATATATATATTTCAGGTTTCAATCAATACGTCAGCACAGAAAAAACTTGTTCAGTGCGAAAGCAATGACGCATCACGTGAGCAGATTTTTCGAACTCACTCCTTTGAGATTAAAACAATGACCCCATATTTTATTTCCGAAAATGGAGAACATGGAATTCTGTTACTAACCTAAGGTTAGTCGTGATGGTATGTCAAATGTTCATTATGATCTTTGATGGCGGTTGGTAAAAAGACACCAACGGAATAAGAAACGCAATATAGCATATTAGAGGAGTAGCGATTTATACCCTGTACCATTATAGGATTTTATCGTGGCTTTGCGTAACACATAGACGCCATTAAATTCCGGTAGTTGATGAATATATGGTAGGTTCTGTAAAGCAAAGCCGCAATAAAAGTTCTGTCATTCTCAGACACTGACTGTCCGAAATAGATTTAACAAGCCGCTCTAGATAGCACTGTCACCCTCAGACCAACTCATGGGCTATTACCTACTCTACGTAAGTTTTGAAAACTGTTGCTCCGACTTAAAGGGGATCACTGGGAATAGCAGGCTGTAATCTCTCTCAGACGTTAACAGGTTCGCTTAGAAATACCAAATAGGGAGTTCGCTTTAACTTATATCTTTCATTATATTAACTACATTACTTATAGAAGTTTTTGTACAACTGTTACTAGTGTATGTCGGGAGCTAATTTAATCATGATCATGATTCAACTAGTGACCTTTAGACTTTCGCCATCTTCGATATCCAGGGGTTACGCTCACCTACGCTCTCTTAGTGAGCGTAACCCCTGGATATCGAGGAGGACTTTCGCCTGATTCCTAACCCGTTTGATTATCTTGAAAACACAAAACGGAAATAGCAGTATTAACAGATTGAAGCTATTTGTTTTTGTGTATATCATTAATTATTTTATAATATGGTATATGCTATTTACAATTGATGTGTATTTTAGTCGTTGTACTGAGCCGACAATCTATGAATCTCTTATACACTATTAAAAATTGTGCTCAACATCATTCGCCTTCCAGTTCAGTTTTGAATATTCAAACTAAAACTGATTTTGTGTAGCAGTCAATCGCGCTCATACGGCTTTGGTGAAATAATTACAGTGTAGTCTGTACAATATAATGTAATTGTCGCTCAAAAGGGAAGAAATCAATCGTCGCAATCAACACCGGAGACAAATCCCGACAAAACGAAAATATGAACTAAAAATGAAATGCAAAATAATAACGTCATAAATGAAACTACGAGACCTATTTTTGTTAAGCCTATTTTTCCTCCGACTTCGAAGGGGGAGTTTGATGAACAGAAACAGGTATTCCTAATACATTTGAAATCCTGTGGCTTCCAACATTTTCATGACGAGGGTCCTGTGCGAGCGCCTACAGAGCTCTTCTATAGTGAGGTGTAAAGTGAAATCTAGAATTGATCTTGTGCGATCTGGGGGCATTTTAGAAAGTAATTAAGTTTATGGTTAAATCAGTTTTATGTAGTTTTCAATTTTGCATTCTAGCCGAATGGAAACAGTTCAATTAAAACAAATTCAGTTTAATTTAAAAAAATATATCTGTCGAACGTATTTCGGATCACATTTCCTTACAATACTTTTATAATACACAATATACGTTGAAAAATATTTAGAAAAAAAAGTATGTTATGGTAAAGAGAAAAATGAAATAAGAAGCTCTGTTTGAACTTTTGTGTGTTTCAAAATATAGATTTTCTGTTAAAACGATTACGTTGAAGACATGGAATGAAATTTTCGGTGGTTAAACTTGTTTGCAAAGCTATAAGCTAGAAGTTCATTGAGCCTGGGTCTAAATAAGTATATCACGACCTGAAATAGAACGATAAATCTAGGAGATGAAATTAGTGTTTAGCCAAGCAAGCTTAACGACATATAATCACATTTCAAAACTAAACATCAAAATTCATAAAGAATATTTCATTTGATGAAAAAAAGTTTCATTGTTTCCACATTAACCTCACTTTATCTAGTTTTTTTGTATTGTCAGTATTTACCTGCCCTGTTGATAGCGATATTTGATCTGAAATCTCTTCTGAGCGACACTTACATCATAATGTACAAACTGCACCACAACATCACATGAGCGCCGCAATCTGCTGTACAAAATCAGTTTTGGGTGAATTTTCACAATTAAGCATAACTTTATTGTTGAACAGAAATCCGTTAGATTATCGGCACAGTATACGTAAATAAATGATATATCATTCAATCAGCTTTATTGCATTTTTACATCCAATTTACAAGGATCGAGCTACAAACATCAAACAATCATTGATACTGTATAATGGACAGCAAAAACTACATACTTATGCATTCTGCAAGCCTGCCTTCCTCAGTTCAAATGACTTTTTAATAAAGAGGCTTATTTCCTGCAAAAGCTGTGGGTCATTAGATGACAATAATAATATTAAATTTTGTAGATCCGGCAATGATGGGTTAATTCTATTTTTTTGGAGAAACGTAGTCCTGATATTTAAATTTATTTTGCATTTAAATATAAAATGTACTTCATCTTCTACAGTATTGCAGAATTTACATAGTCGGGATTGTTGAGGAATCTTTTTTGATATTCCAGCCTCAATTTCTAAATTGTGGTTGCTTAGTCTCAGCTTTGCCATCAATTTTCTATATTCAAAGTTGGGTAACGATAGGTAGTGTTCCTCTGCATACTTTTTTTTAAAATTTTACTGTATAGAAATAACTTACTATTTTCGTCCAAACTATGCATTTTTTCAAAGAAGTAAGCTTCAAATTTAGCATGTATCGACTTTTTAAACAATAGTTTCATTTTCCTTTTCTTTTTTTTGCAAAGAATGGGTCGTGATGAAAGTCATAATTAATATTATTAATCTTTTTTATTTGGGAAACATATTTAAACCATGTATATATCCCATTTTCGTGGAGTTGTTTATTTACTTTTAACGACTCCTTTACAAGTACATGTACATTTTTATCATTTTGTGTAATCCTTGCCAAATATCACAATGTTTAAATATTCACAAAACAGTCCATGGTATACTGACCCAGTTCTGCCTTCGATGCAACATTAACAGCGTATTTTCCAACTCCCAATGCATCGATAACAAACTATATTTCCAAACAATAAAATATACGAACATAAGTACAGAAAAAATGTACCTTAATTTCGGTTCCTTACAATTGATATGACCATTTTCGTAGAATGGGACTGAAAGCTACCTGTTGAATCATCGTCTTAAGCTAGTCTTGTAACATCTTTACGCGAGATCATCAGGGGGGAATGTCACATGTCGTTATAAGAAACTCTTTACTGTTCGCGCGAGATCTCCTCTAGGATTACCTTGGTACATACAGTTTCCTGTCTTTTCGGTAGTCCCTAGGTGTTTGTATTGTCTGAAGCCGGCTTATTAAATCAATTTGAGAAAGTCAGTAAAGGAGAATAAGTAACATTTATTGTTGCTTTGTTCACCAGGACTTACCATATATTCACCAACTTCCAGGATTTTTTGTGATCTGCGTGTCACGCCAAGCTAAACCAGTATTACTGTTATAAGATTCAGAGTTGTTATCATTCAAGCATGTTGAGTGTCTTATCATGTCACGTGCAATTGTCATTATGTACAGCAGCTATTCTGTCTTGAAGCATTGATGACAAATCTCCATCATATGTTCGTCCGATATGACATATTTGAAGTCATGCAATATCTTTATAACGTTACTTGGACATGATTAAGATCGAGCTCCCATCTTTCCAAAATACACTGTATCAATGACCTGGAAGTACTTAAAGACGGGCTACGAGTTTCCAAAGTACTCTGTAACAGTGGCCTGTAAATACTTGAGGACGAGCTCCTAGCTTTCTAAAGTACTCTGTACCAGTGACCTGTAAGTACTTGAGGACGAACTCCTAGCTTTCTAAAGTTCACTGTACCAGTGACCTGGAAGTACTTGAGGACGAACTCCTAGCTTTCTAAAGTGCTCTGTACCAGTGACCTGTAAGTACTTGAGGACGAACTCCTAGCTTTCTAAAGTTCACTGTACCAGTGACCTGGAAGTACTTGAGGACGAACTCCTAGCTTTCTAAAGAACACTGTAGCAGTGACCTGTAAGCACTTGAGGACGAACTCCTAGCTTTCTAAAGTTCACTGTACCAGTGACCCGTAAGTACTTGAGGACGAACTCCTAGCTTTCTAGAGTTCACCAGTGACCTGTAAGTACTTGAGGACGAGCTCCTAGCTTTCTAAAGTACTCTATACCAGTGACCTGTAAGTACTTGAGGACGAACTCCTAGCTTTCTAAAGTTCACTGTACCAGTGACCTGGAAGTACTTGAGGACGAACTCCTAGCTTTCTAAAGAACACTGTAGCAGTGACCTGTAAGCACTTGAGGACGAACTCCTAGCTTTCTAAAGTTCACTGTACCAGTGACCTGGAAGTACTTGAGGACGAACTCCTAGCTTTCTAAAGTACTCTGTACCAGTGACCTGTAAGTTCTGGAGGACGAACTCCTAGCTTTCGAAAGTACTCTGTAGCAGTGGCCTGTAAGTACTTGAGGACGAACTCCTAGCTTTCTAAAGTTCACCAGTGACCTGTAAGTACTTGAGGACGAGCTCCTAGCTTTCTAAAGTACACTGTAGCAGTGACCTGTAAGTACTTGAGGACGAACTCCTGGCTTTCTAAAGTACTCTGTACCAGTGACCTGTAAGTACTTGACGACGAACTCCTAGCTTTCTAAAGTTCACCAGTGACTTGTAAGTAATTGAGGTCGAGCTCCTAGCTTTCTAAAGTACACTGTACCAGTGACCTGTAAGTACTCGAGGACGAGCTCCTAGCTTTCTAAAGTACACTGTACCAGTGACCTGTAAGTACTTGAGGACGAGCTCCTAGCTTTCTAAAGTACACTATACCAGTGACCTGTAAGTACTTGAGGACGAGCTCCTAGCTTTCTTAAGTACACTGTACCAGTGACCTGTAAGTACTTGATGACGAACTCTTTAGCTAGCTTTCTAAAGTACACTGTACCAGTGACCTGTAAGTACTTGAGGACGAGCCACGAGCTGTAAGTTGTGTCAGCTATTGTTACCCTCAACACGACAACCTACCTAACTCTACCGTTATAATAGGTTTTTCATTCACAATGGTGACAAAGCCAGATTTATTTAAGCGCATATTAAAATAAAATTGACGCGAAGTAATCTTGAAGTAAAGTCGACCATCTTGAGGAAAAGTTCATACGCATCACCGCGAGCAGAAATCGGATTTCCAGTCTGGCCACTGACAGAAAAGTCCACCCTGATTGAAAAATAGAATTTAATCTCCGCTCCACGGAGATCCTGATTTGATTAAAGTTGGCTAATATAATTTCACACGTCAATTGCGTGCACGGCAGGATTTTGAATTTGGGAAGATTGTGTTGTAATGAACTTTGAACGGTGCTAACTTTGTTAAAGCTTATTTTTTTGTTTTTAATTTTACTGTGAATAAATACATTTATATTGTACATTAATGTCACTACGAAAATAGCATTCCGCCCAAGGTATACTTGTTTATGGTAAGATTTCCTCTTAGTGCCAATCCCTGTTTATGTATGCTCTGTACTGTATGTAACAGCTCACGTTAGGTCTCCGTATCACGTGGGCAGGTTTAGAACAGGTGCGTGCTCACCAAGTTTACAGTACAGATTTAATTGATTGCGGTATTATTTGTTACCTAATTAAGATGTTGGCAATTAGACACACGAACAATTCTTGAAATTGTGATACTGAGAGGTGTTTTAGTAATATTTGTAGATAAGTTTGATCAAGAACGGAAGCATGATGCTGACGATCAACATACAATACACGGCATTGATAAAAGCATTACGGTTGGGTGCAAATAGACAAGTAGGCATGCTGCTAACAGACTAAAAACCTCACGACATGACGCTAATTGCCAAGACAAGAAGACATGAGGATGATCGGCAACGGGGAACTGTGTGCTATCCTCCATAAGACATGTAGAGCATGGCATCATGACTGCTTGATTCATCGCCGATTTCAGCTGATACTAGGGAAGCTCTTGACAAAATATGTCTTATCTCTATACACACCCTGCCAAATATACAGGTGAATTTTGGGATAATAACAGCGTTAGATATAATGTAATCGGCTAAGAGAATATAGTAAACAGCTAGCTAGACAGTAAGAATAACTATTGTCAGTTTATAGTGATAGACGGTAATATACATACAATCAAATCGGAGTTTCACAATAAAAAAGTAGGATAAACCATTTACTGTCCGTTTTCTTAATGGTACATATACCTTAAAATCGTTTCACGACAGCTTAGGGCATAGCACATTGTTTTGAGTGGCTATACTGGCGATCAGAACATGATATTTGGTTTGAACTCAAGAAAGATTTCATGTTCTTATCAGTCCCTGCAGGTAGGGCGTAAGAATTGTACCTGCTGCCCCCAATTGCATGATCGTAAGAGGCGACTAAATTTGGGACCTTATCTCTTCTCTCCTTTCTAAATAACTTTCTTCTTCCTAATGTCTCCCTTGACAATGCCTCACTTTTGGCCATTTGTTGAGCGTTCGCCCCTGTGAGGAAGGCTTTGGGTTCTGTCCCCTGGCCGAGACATACCAAAGTCTTTAAAAATGGTAGTTTATACTCCTGCTTAACGCTCAGCAAATTAGGAGTTGGACGACTGGTTCGCCCGTTGTCAGTATAATGTGACCGGGTGGGGCGTCCTGCTTGGTGTCTTCGGCAGAATGTTTCAGTGAGGTAGCACTATAAAGTAGGCATCAGTTTCGCGCTATCACAAGTAGACAAACACGAACATATCGCAGCCTCCCAATATACACACACATACACTACACGCATGCATCTTGCACCCAGAGGAGGCCGTCCTTAAATGACCTTAGCTGTTAATAGGACGTTAAACAAAATCAAACAAACAAACAAACAATCATGTTCTTATCACCAGCATAGCCATGGCTGATGACGTACTTCAGCGTATCTTCATTATTATACACTTTGATAGATACTTTCTTGTTTGTAGAATAAAAAACATAATATTTATCTCCTGTCAGCTCCCATGACGTGCCACTTCGAAACGCTCAATCAGGAAGAAGCTTTCAAAAGTCGGTCATTTGACCTGCTCATACTGACTCGTGGCAAAGACAATGGCAATTGTATTATTGCATAAACAATACAATGACAGACAGACAGACATAGTCAGAGATAAGAGGCGGAGTATTATGAAAGGTCGTCATCATCTTGTAAACAAAACAGGTTAATTCTCTAATGTTTTTACAATTGTGGAATTCCTACCAATTCATGTAAGTATGCATTGCAATATGACCCTATCGACATCGGTGACTGTTTTCCGTGAACACACGTGTTGGTGTTGTGTAGAGTGCATAGGCCACCGTTATATTTGGTATGGGGTTTAGCAGCACTGTGATCGGATGCAATTTTCAGTTATAGATTAAGTTTCGTTAAGAAATATTTAATATTTGTTTATTCGCTAAATACAGCCAATTCGTCATCCAATTTGGTTAATAAGTTACATGGCCCATCAGGCCTCATGTGGATTTCGTTGGAAATAGGGCGTGGTTCAAGTACGAAGGGCGGGATTCAACACGATTGAGCCGTTGTTCTATAGAAGTTTAAAACACGGTCCGTATCCAATCCAATCATGTGTTGCAGAGGAATCTTAAAATATTTATATGTTGTCAGTATTGTGCAACTTCTTGTAGTTGTGTTTGATATTATATTAGTTTATTTTCGTGATAACTATGTATTCTCCTATTCGCTTGTGAAGTGGCCGCGGATCACGGCCCAGCACTTTCCAGGAGTAATGAGTGGTAAAAATGGCCGAGGAGCTGTCCTGACAGATATCCACAATCATTTTACCATAGACATTGGTCGCTTAGTGCATTCTAATTTAGAAAAGCCCAGACCGATCTTTCCTGTCGATCCACAGCGCATTCGTATGCGAACGCCGGAAGTCAAGCTTTAACAGAACGGAAGTTGATACGAGACATTACGGAAGTGAGATGAAGGAGCCCGTTTGAAAGTAAGAGGAATGCAAAAGACGTATCAATTGTAAGTTTCAGGAATACCGGAAGTGAAATGGACATCATGTTGTGTTAGAACAACACGTATCAGACACATATAACATAACTTACAGGAGAATGGATGCAACATGTCAATAGTATTTATTCTTCAATGTTAAAATGTAATGGAACGGATTTTCGTGTCTACCTTTCATGACTGTCTGTCATGATTCGTGACATAGATAATCGTAAAAGGATGGTCATTTGCAAAAAAATGCTTGATGTCTCATTTTTGTTTAAAAACAAAGCGTGCGCAGCTTATGTCATAATGATGCTACAGCAAGTAGTTATATTTTACAAGTTTACATTTGATGCATGAAGAATTGATTATTTATGCGCATTCACGCGTGTACCTTCACTCGACAGAGCAAAATGCGTCAATCAAATATGGCTCAGTTGTTAACGATTGAATTACGGAGGTTTTTGGAAGAGCGAGTATCGGGACACACACGTACGGGTCTATTGCACAACAATTTCTGATTATAAGCCAATTAGAACGGTCGTTACATTTCCAACGTGATAGAAATAATACATACATGCATATGTTACATACATGCATATGTTATGGTGAAATATATAAACGGTTTTTTTTTCTTCAACATTTTCAAATCTCGATTTATAAATTCTACCGTATTATACAAACATATGTTGATTATATCTTTTCGACTGCAGGAAAATTAAATTCGATGTGTTTCGTGTGTACTGTAGTGATTTATAGGGCAACATGACTTAGATCGCCAAGTTATTGAAGTTAAGCTGCGCACAAGTGCATTTGTCAAGTTTCCATTGCACCAACAATCGAGGACAAGTGACACACGGCTCACTTAGGGAGGCATCTGGAAGAGCTATTCACGGACATGGTGCTATTTGGCAAAACGAAGATGCAAACGATGGTATTATTGTCCAGTAAACGTGATCATAAAGAAAACAAGAGGATCTTTACGTCACGAACGTAATAGAATTATCTATAGCACTTTACGAAACATGTCGTGAGCGATGATTATTGCCATGCTGATTTTAAACTCAGCGTGATTCCGTTTCGATAAGAATTCGTTTCTACACACTGTCTCCTATGCGAATATTCCCGAAAACATATGTTTCTGGCAAACAGCAAGTCTTCTACACCACCACATGTAACGCCTTTTTGAACAGCTGATGTCATTTACCAGGTATGTCAAAACAGCTATACGTCCTGTCAGGTTTAATGTCATTTATATCAAAACATGTTCTCTATGCAATATAGATGTAATCGATTGGAGTTAACTAAGTATTTAACTGCTATCATTTGGCATTTTCAGACAATATAAATTTCAAACTGGACTAAGGCAAAATCAAAGAAGCACGCTAGCGCTTTACGTTGGGTTTGCCCATTTGTAGTTTGAATTCATATTGTCTGTGAATGCCAGCGCTGAAAGCAGTTCGATACTTCTATTTAATATGTTTGGAATCATCTGTTTATCTCATACACAGTATTCATTATTCACTATTTAGTTCAAATAATGTATGTATCGTATATGATTTGAATTAAAAGGCGAATATGATAAGTGTATGTTACACCATCCTGTACTGGTATATGTCTTTAAACAAACAAGTTTCTATTACAATTTATGTATTGGTACTTAAATATGATAAAACTTTATCCTTACGTCTTCTTACGAGTAAGACTAATCGCTATCGTTAATTGACGTCACGTGATGTTCCGGGAATGGTTTAGTCCTGTAATCCTTTAAGAAGAAAGCAATGCAGCAATAGTAAGACCGGAAATGGAATTCAGACAAAATATGATGCGATGATGCAGTTTTGAGTCACTTTTACTCCCGACAAACATGACTACTTTTTATCAAAACACAAAGCCGCACTTTTTCACGAAATCGATTTGCCAGGCGATAAGAATATACGATTATATATCACTTTTGAGCATATATTGTGAAAACCACAGCAAAGGTAAAAATGAGCTATTCTGAGTATGACATTGTGAGAATGATTGAGTGCCTGGTTAACATTATCTTTGTTGAGATCGGTGGCTTAAACAGTCCTGCAGACTGACGGCGGCGTTCCTATGGTAACAAACTGTGCCGATTCGTTTTTGTTGGCATATAATGCTGAATTTATTGGTGAGCTTATCAAGACTTGGTAACAGAAACCTAGCCAAGTCCTTCACTTCCATATTCAGATATATCAACGATGTGCTGTCGTTGAATAGCAAGAAGTTCCTTTACCACATCGATACTATATAACCTCCTGAGAAATCAAGGACAACACAAACTCTTCTACTGCTACTTCTACACAGCACGACCAACAGAGATGGTTTACTACTAAGCTGTACACTAAATGATTAAGCGGGACGATCACGACTTTCCGATCATGAACTTTCCCTTTCTTGAAAGCAGCACCACTGCTTCTCCTTTCTACGGTGTTTACATGTCGAAGGTGATTCTGTATTCAAAAGGCTGCTCCGATTATCATGACTTCACAATAAATTAAATGTCGACTGCTGACAGACAAAATTACATCACAGAGTTTCAAAGATGCAGATGAAGATCATGGACACGTTTTATGGTAACCATCATGCTCTAACAGGTTTCTTAGTGTGATATGAAGGTCGACGTTTTTGATTATGCTCAAAAGTGTGCCTTTTCGTGTTGTTATCAAAATGGAGTTCTCGGTGTGAGGACGTGACGTTCCTTGATTTGACCTAGATGTAATATGACGGGTATCGTCAATGAAGCAGAAGGCAATTTCATTTGTTTATATTTTTCCATACTCTTTTCAATTTTGAGTTCAGAATATGATTTTGATGACACTTTGATATTCCCTTGGTGTGTTTTTTGAACCCACTCTTGACCTTGGTCCATCCTTGCTAGAATTAAAATATTGTTATGCTAAATCGTGTGGGTGAATGGCTTTTATATGAATACGGACGTGTAAACGTGGTATTAACTTAGTTTATGTGTTTGATGCACTCCAATTTTGTATTGTGTTATCGTTGTAAATTGTAGCAGTCAATTCTCTCTTCAGAAACGTATTTTAAAGTATTTACAATAAAATTGTAAAAGAAAAGAAAATACTTTAAAAAGCCAACCGACATTGATAGATTGAAAAGCATTAATGCAGAAAAATGTGTTTTATCTGAACTTCGAGAGCCGTTATTCGATGATTGCCTTTGAGGAAGAAAAGAAGAAAATAGAATTTTTTTTTTTTACAGTATTTCAGGTCTCTTCCTGTGAAATAGTTATTATTTCTTACACACAAGGACAATTAGAGCAGTGAAAGTTTAGTCCATGGCAAATCACCCCGGGGCAAAAACAGGAGCAATAAATTAACCTCTGTGTGATTTTACGAGCACTGCTTTAGGGAGTAGAGCTTGTTATCCGGTCTCTCCCGTCGCCAGGCGTGCCTCGCTAACACGTTGTATTACACCATTTAATCCTCAACACTGCAGACTCTGTCGCTATTTCGCAGACCCTGTGCCGGTGTTAAAGCTGGAACACACTCATAAATACGTTTGTGCAAGAAAAGTAAAAAAAATGAAATCGCCATCTTGGGTCGATCGTTAGCTCCATCTTAATAATTAGGGAGCGTATGTGTTCCTGCCACGAGCATAGAGGTTTTACACGTGTTAATGACATTCCGTGTAAAAGCATGGCGGTGACATATTGTACAGTTTCATTCCTGAAATAGCCGTCCATATTTATTTTAGTGTGAATATTTTAGAATTGCATAACACATTTATTCTATAGGAGCTCAGATTAGCTGTGTGTTTCCTGGGGATGGTTGGATTAATCCTCTCCACATTCGCCAGGGTCTGGTCAACCCTGGCTTCCATAACCTCTACACACTGGAACAGTAACTATATTAATATTATTTATACTTTATATATCTGTATTAGTAGAACAAAATATGCACATACACTGTAATACACAATGGTTACAGTTTAACTGTACATCATCTGAAGCAGATTTCATGTCCATTATGTTTTTTTTAGAGGGGCGGGGCGCAATAGGGGAAATAGAGGTAAAACCTTCAAAATCCTTCTTTCTATCGTAGGGATTAAGGAATTTTATCCTAATTTAGTCTGGAGCATCCTTGGGTCAAGGGGACTCAATTTTGTATACTAAATGATTCGTTATATCTCAAGTACTGGATGGATTTTTCTGAAATTTCATATGTACTTACAGCACCTACCATGGAGTGTTATATCTTTACTTCATACCAATTATTTTAAACATATTCAGGTGAGCGATACAGGTCCTCTGGGCCTCTTGTTATTAAATAGAAATTATATGAATCATTAATTTGGTTTGGTTTTATATCGTTTAACGTCCTATTAACAGCTTAGGTCATTTTAATCATTAAAAACAAAATATGAACATAACTATTTGCTAGTGACGTCATCGATGTTTAAAGGCTCATTTTATCAGGTAGGTAGCTTTTTCTCACACCTGAAATTTACGAAAAAATCTGTTATGCTATTGAAAACGGTTGACATTTTTATTCTGCTATTTGTGTCATTTCCAAAGCCTTTGATAGCGTTTTACATGCCGTTGTTCTAAATAAATACAAGTAGATTTTTTTTGCCTGAAAACCTTTTAACGAAGATATATAGCTCGTATTTATATAAAGAAACCTTCAGTTTTAAAAACTAAAACTGCTGTTTTACCACAAGGATCTGTTCTTGGCCTTTTGTTATTATTTTATTTACATACATTATATATGCGATCAATTGTAAAGCTGATATAATCTCTTTACAGGGGACACCCATACCATGTACCGTTACTGCTTCCTCATGTCAAAAATTATGTTGAATAATAAATATCTATTTTGAAACAGCTAGTTGTAACATATAGGTTTCCACTCGGACAGCAAAATTAAATCTTAACAAAACAACTTTTCTGTTAATCTCTTCTTCTAAACTTGACATTGATGTCACATTTGACAATACGAAAAAACGAAAAAAGGGCTAACCAAATCAAAAGTATCTGTTCTAAAGCCTCAAAACAATTAGAAGCGATTCGAAAAATAAAACAACTTAGTGTACTAAATAGATAGACTGTAAATAATTAATAAATGTATATTATAATACCCATATGTTAGCAATTTTTGAATATGGATGTGAGGGTTTGGGTGAGGATTTTGTAAAGCTGAAACTAAATTGCTACAAAAAATTCCACTTAAAAGCTGCACTTACACTGTCACTCGCCATGCATGGTAATTTAGGTCTAATCTAAGTAACGTCCCGTCCCCCCATCGAGATGGCAGGTAGCAACAACAAAACAACACGGAACACTAACATGAAAATTGTCAACACAGGAACGCAAGTGACTATACAATTCCACTAGATAAACTAACAATTACCATGTCGTTTTTTTTTACTTTATACAAGTGGAGTTTGGAACTTTTGATGTTTAACGTAAAATAAGTCATGATAACACTAGGCAAGAACTAGCAATGACACCAGACACATCGCTGATACTTTCCTTTAGTACTTGTGCTTTCTGTAGAATCATCCGTCCCATCAACTAAGATTGGTTTGGTTTGTGTTTTACGTCCTATTAACAAGTATGGTCATTTGAGGACGTTCCAGGTTTTGGCGGTGGAGGATAGCCGGAATATCCAGAGAAAAGCCACCAACTTGCGGCAAGAACCTGGCAACTGCCCAACGTAGGTCTCGAACTCGCGACCTACCATCAAACAAGAAGGTATCACATTATGCTTTCAATCTGGCCTAGACCGGAAGTGTCTGACAGGATGTGTTGGTTGTTGGTTCCAACCTGGGCTGGAAGTGTGTGACATGATGTGTTGGTTTCTGGTTCCAATCCGGGCTAGAAGTGTGTGACATGGTGTGTTGGTTGTTGGTTCCAACCTGGGCTGGAAGTGTCTGACATGGTGTGTAAGGTGTTTGGTTCCAATCTGGGCTGAAAGTGTGTAACAGGGTTGTAAGGTTTTTGGTTCCAATCTGGGCTGAAAGTGTGAGACATGGCATGTTGATGTTTGGTTCCAATCTGGGCTGGAAGTGTGGGACATTGTGTGTTGGTTTCTGGTTCCAATCTAGGCTGGAAGTGTGTGCCATGGTGTGTTGGTTTCTGGTTCCAATCCGGGCTAGAAGTGTGTGACATGGTGTGTTGGTTGTTGGTTCCAATCTGGGCTGAAAGTGTGTAACAGGGTTGTAAGGTTTTTGGTTCCAATCTGGGCTGAAAGTGTGAGACATGGCGTGTTGGTGTTTGGTTCCAATCTGGGCTGGAAGGGTGTGACAGGGTGTGTTGGTTGTTGGTTCCAACCTGGGCTGGAAGGGTGTGACAGGGTGTGTTGGTGTTTGGTTCCAACCTGGGCTGGAAGTGTGTGACATGATGTGTTGGTTGTTGGTTCCAACCTGGGCTGGAAGTGTGTGACATGTTGTGTTGGTTGTTGGTTCCAACCTGGGCTGGAAGGGTGTGACAGGGTGTGTTGGTTTTTGGTTCCAACTCTGGGCTAGAAGTGTGTGACATGGTGTGTTGGTTTCTGGTTCCAATCAGGGCTGGAAGTGTGTGACATGGTGTGTTGTTTTCTGTTTCCAATCTGGGCTGAAAGTGTGTAACAGGGTTGTAAGGTTTTTGGTTCCAATCTGGACTGAACGTGTGTAACAGGGTTGTAAGGTTTTTGGTTCCAATCTGGGCTGAAAGTGTGTAACAGGGTTGTAAGGTTGTTGGTTCCAATCTGGGCTAGAAGTGTGTGACATTGTGTGTTGGTTTTTAGTTCCAATCTGGGCTGGAAGGGCATGCCAGGGTGTGTTCGTTTTTGGTTTCAATCTGGCCTGTGCCAGAAGTGTCTGACAGGATGTGTTGGGTATTTGGTTCCAATCTAGGCTGGAAGTGTGTGACATGGTGTGTTGGTGTTTGGTTCCAATATAGGCAGGAAGTGTGTGACATGGTGTGCCGGTTTTTTGGTTCCAGTTACGCTAGTGCTTAAGGCGTTTAACAAGATGTCCTTAACTTGTTTTTTTTTCCAGTTGATCATGTGATGCACCTTATAGATTATCGATGAAATCTATCTCTGCAAAAAAAAATAAACAAAAAAACAAAACAAAACTGCTGTTCAGTACGTATATTGATATTCTAATTAGTGATCAAAATATAACTTTTATGTTTTGAAGCTTCTGCATCGTCAGAGCAGACGACATTCATCGAAGTCTGACGTCATCTTAACGTTTGGTTACATGTATAACGACCGTTTCACGGTATGCGGGAGAAGTGTCAAAATTACACTGATCCAATTTCGGTCATAGTAGTAAAAATGATCATAGGGACTTGCAGTGGAAATAAAATATTTTTTTTATCTCTAGTCACATAAGCAGGAGTACTATTTTAAAACTTAAAATGCATGAAATGCCAATAAGTCTAATAAGTGTTTCTCTAAGCAAAGTAGGAAATACAATCTCGAAATATCTTTCTTTATCACAACGAAAATACAATCACTTGTTAAGTCAGAGACAATTTACCAGACCTTGACTAGGTACATACATATTATAATAATAATAATAATTCGAGGTTCTTATATACCGCGTTATCACAACCTAGTTCGTAGGTCGTCTCAAAGCGGTTCACAAATTATTATCCTTGGTTATAGCCAATATATTTCTCAACTCTCTGGGGAGCATACAGCCGGTGTTGCCATTTCAGCGCTCACTGCTAGCATTCCACAACTCTAACACTGCCCAGCCACGTGCTCATTTTCAGCTGAGTATACTGGAAAAAGCGGAGTCAAAAGTATCTTGCTCAAAGATACAAGACAGTGCCGTGCCGTGACTCGAACCCGCAACCCTTCGGTCACGAGCCTGGTGTCCTACACCTAGACTACCGTGCCTCCTTATTATACCAATTCGATCACAAGTTCAATTGAAACTGTCTATAGACAAAAGTTGTTTTCCTTCCCGGTGTATCCTCACAGTGATGTTACTGAAGTAAAAATGGTTTTAAGCGACTTTTTCTAATGAACTTTAGTGCCAGTCTAACATCTGGACCAGGCATCGGTAGCCACACTACTTTATTGCTGGATGTCAATATATACATTTCGTTCTGGTATTTATCTTCTGTGACCAAACCAAAATGCTTCATGATTTCGCTCAAATTGTCCACCGGGTGCGTTCGATAACGACCACGGTGGTATATAAATTAAGACAATAATGTTAGGCTTATGGCTATTTTATACACCAATAACTATCTATAAACATGTTTTGTATAAAACTCCTCTTTTTAATGCTCGCCTTTATTTCCATGTCGATATTCTATAACATACAAAAAACGATCATACCATCTAATATAATATACGCACACAATAACAGCATACACGTACAGCCACAACGCGGCCTTTCATGTCCACGATAGTGTAGGATTTTATAGTTTATTAACACATTTCCCTGGCTATGCGCTAAACAGTCTTTATTATATTAACAACATCCGCTGAAAGGCAAAAGACAATTTATACTTGCACAGGCTGAAAATAAAAGGTATTAAATATAGTATTTGTGTGTTCTATCTTCTGTCGAGTCTCATAAAATAACGCATCTGTTTCGTCGGAGGGCGTCCTGTACTCTCACCGCTGTGGGTTTATGGCCGTAGTCGATGAAGTCCACAGCTTTCATGAGTTCTTTGAATAGCAAAACGATATGCCAATTAAACTTTGCCGAACACTCCACGTAGCCACACTTCCATTGTTTTTTCACCAAATTGGCGACCTCTCGCCGGAATTTCCCGCGCTCGTCTGACAAATCATGCTTGTTTCCGACAACAAAAAGTGGAACGTCATGCATATTACGACTTTCCAAAATCTGATCGCGTAGTGATTTGATATATTGGAAACTATCCTCGGAAGTGACGTCATACACTAAAATATAGGCTGTGGCATTTCGTAATCCATAACCTCGGAAGTCTGTAAATTCATACAGAGAATTCACTGGGAAGTAAGGAATGTAGGGACAGTCTATAATTTTAAGCTCATATAGGTGATCGTTGATGATGACAGACGGGAGATACACGTGCTTCCGGTCTGTTGGCTCGTACTCCTCTTCGAAGTGGTTGCACACGAATTGTTTGACGATGGAAGTCTTCCCGACCCCCGGGGCACCCAACACAGCAAGCTTTATCTTCTGCTGGTCCGAGTCGATGGTCGGATGAGAGGTCGTCATGGTTACATGTGGTCATCCTGAAAAGGACATAACAGTATATTAGTAATTTGTTGTTCGCTGTTTCTCCTTTTATATCTTACTTCTTATAGAATCAATGAATTACTTTCCTACAAAATATCCGTAAGTAATGTCAGCAGTTGCTTGAACTGCCTCAGATAATGTCTGTCGTGTATGCACAGTATTTTGTCTATCGCGTTTTGGCGTTAAAGTTGTGGCATTATACTAATTTTCAAAACGTCTGTAAGTCCGTCGTTTGCGAGCTATTGTAAGGCCTTTTTGCAAAGAACATTTACGCTTAGATACTGAAATGATTTGTCCTTGAGAATCAATTCGGTCGAACACTGTCGATGCTAAAAGATGTATACAGATATATACCACAGTATATAAAGGCATACGGACATGTCGTACACCAAACAATGCATACTAAATGTAATTTATTTATCAAATAACGGTTACCTATGAACTCTTACATTTGCTATTGGTACAGGGGGAATAACTCAAATAATCAGATAAAGTTGATGGCGTGGTTGTTACAGTACAGGACCACGATCGATAGCACGATGTATTATGGACACTTGCGGTCACTATTGGTCAATCTGTAGATAACTAAAGAACCTAATTCCCCGTGATTAATGTTTTGGTCGTCTAGTGTTAGGTGTGACTACCTGAAACAAGGTCCCTAATATGACGACTGTTTCCTAAATTAATTACTTTGCGTAAACCTCGGAGCCACGTGTTTTCCCCAAGAGGTTATATCACACTCTGGACACCTCGTTAGTCTGGAAAGCTTGATGTGAGGATACCCAGCTTATCCAAGGGAAAGACATTACTTTTATAACTTCGAACTAATTTTGACAATCTCGTCAGTTTCAAGGGTTCGTCAATCAATATGTCATTGGGGGAAAGCAAATTGACAGAAAAATACATGCAATTTGGTTGTTCTAGTATCACCCGCCTAACATGTAAATACATGTAACAAGCCGTTTTAACAGCGATGACCAGTCAATGAAGACAATTGAAACTCTATGGTACATTGATGCTGTTTCGTACGTTTGTATAAACCAGATTCAGTATAATTGAAATAACAGTTCTCACGATAGCATTTCCTGACCTTGCTAGACCCTGCTAAGATTAACTTACTGCTTGATAAAAATATTTTTAGCTTTTGTTCTTCGGGCATTTCGGTAGCCACTGCTTCCCTTCACGGTCGATTTCTAGGATTCTAAAGCAAGTTTAAGAATACAGTCAATAGAATTGAACGTTCCTTAAAGGATTTCAGCATTCTAATAAAAGGAAGAACGACATTTACTTTGTTTTTCAGTCTGAATACAATGCCAAAAATATCATACCAGCATTTAGAATCGGAAACTGTTCACACAAAGCACAATGGTGATCTTAAATATCTCACAACATGTCAAAAATGTCTGCTGTTCATGAAAGGTGTTCTACGTTTTATGGTGTTGATAGAGCCAACTTAATTTCCGGTACATCTTAGACTGCCTGTAAATCTTCGTCGTGGCCGAGACAATAACAGGATTGTCTGGAGGATAGAAGTGTATCTAGTAGTAGGCGGCAGTACACTGGGTGATTACAACATAATCACAATCTTATCCTCGCTAAAACTAATAGAAAACTCGTGTGGAAAATACCCTATGTTAGAACATCAGATGAAACCAGTGATTGTGAGATTGCGTCTGCTAGGTTGTGACGTAAACCTAATTAGTCTGTCTAGCAACACTTCGGATTTTAGCAATCTTTTCCGGATTACGAGATTTCGACGAGATTTCAGATATAAGCGCATGTAGGTGTACAATCTGAATGATTGGCTGCGCGTGACCTCGTGCAGTATCAGCCAATATTTCTGCTGTAAACTTCGGAAACAAATAACAATGAAATATAGGTTGTGTAGGATGTCCAAAGGCGCTGTCGTCGTCGGCCTACTTTAGGTTATGTATCCTAGACAACCATATATAAAATAGATGTATTTCTCACAAATCACACAAAACTGTCACTTCCGAACAATTTACAGTACATCGACCTGGAGATATTATAACAGATTGTTTTTCGAGACAGTCGTCCTTAACAACAAAAAGTGTAACATTATATCTTCTTAATCGGTAACGGATTTGATTGGCTATAGTAATACATCAAAGACACACCATTCACTGCCAAACAATATAATTCAATACATGATCAAAATGTGTTTGACAAGAAGAGTTTTGTGATGGATGCGTCCAGACTATCATCAAACAGCGTGTAGGCTCCACTACATTAAACCTGTAAGTCATATGTTTTAACTTTATACTGTATGCCGTGGAACTTTTGCTAAGTAAAATGTTCGCCCTTTGTCCATAAAGTCAATGTTTGGTCTAGTGTTAATTTCGCCATTCATATGTAATTACTTTATGTTGTATGTAGTGTAATTATATTCGCTGTCATGATCAATTCGTCCTCATTGGAGAGGCTTACTGAAAATACCGATTCGTGTTTTCATTGCCTTTCTTTCATCATTATACCAATCTCAAGCGCTTTAGTTATTTTCTATACAAACGATATCCAGGTAGTGACAATGATAAGGCGATGTCATCATGCATGAAGTATTTTTTTTCAGGAAAATAACTAAAAAACAGTATTTTAGTAGAAGAATTAACTTCAAGTTAATCTGCAAGGATGCTCATTTACGAATTTAATCTATGGTAAATATCAATAACATAGATAATTGCTTTTAATACTGAAATTTCATCCAGTCAATCGAATTGCAATTTCAAGTATTTAAGTAATACATACAATCATAGTACGCGAAAAGTTATTTATAGCAATCAAATTGAATATCAGAAACCAGAAACACACTACAGCGTCAAGACGTCAAGGAATAAGGGCACTGAACTCGACACTGAGAAAACAACAGGAACTGTCGATATATTAAAACAAGGAAAATCCCAAATAAGCGAAACGAGATGGTTTGGAAGGATACACATTTTCTACTCAATGTTTGATGTCAGAAATTTAACATTACGAACCGATTAGTAGCGGATTTAGAATCAAGCTTCCGGTTGATGACGCATTTCCTGTTTAAGATTGTGTACAAAACTTGCAGAAGAATTAGAGGTAATCCTCTCGGTGATTGCCGAATGCTGTAGATTACACATATTGATTGTTTTACATGGACGTGTCTTGGATAATCATGTAACTACATTGTTTTAACTAAAAAACAATACAAAATGACTCTTCACGCTTTTATAGATACAATAACCCAAAAATATCAACAAGTTGTAAAACCATTTGGCAATGCAAAGTGATATCATCAAATAATTTACAATATTTCAAATATTTCTTAAATTATTTTAGCACGCTGTCTTCTTAATTTCAAAGAACAACAGGTGTTTTCATAGCTGAGACGATACACGACCACAACCTAATAGTCGGCGCGATAACTGCACAGACATACGAGTGGATTGATACTGTTATTCCTGCGAGTCTTAGTTAACCCCGGTTGTCATTGGTGACGAGTATGTCATCGTCTATGCTACCCCAGCCAATTATTAACGTAACAATCGTTATTCCTGTCTATAATCCGGGTGATGGAGTATATGGACATATTGTCAATACAACACGTGTTATCTGTCCGCACGGACACCACACCACGTAGGGCCGCTCATTTATCATCACTAACCTCAGCGCTAACGCAATGTATAGAGGAAGTAGTGTCGCCTTGTGTTGTTGTCGGGAATTTCTTCATCCACACGAAAACTTCGAATTTTATAATCCTTACTACCACCTCATCGCGCTCGTGCTTTAACCGATATATCTGCAAAAGTTTTGAGATAGTCAGTGGTATTTGGTGACGTCACGAAATTAAGACAGTCGCATTCCGTAACGAAAACTAAACCAAGGCTGTCAGACTCGTTCTTTGAGGAACACTGACCTGATAATGTCTGACGTGTGCTTCGACAAATACTTAATTCAGACATTCAGTCCTGTTCATTTGCGAACATTCAACCAAGACATAACAAAAACTTAACCACGACATCAGTCAAATTCTGTAAAGAACGTTGAGTCAAGACACAGTCAAATTCTGATGAAGTCGCTAAATCAAGACATCAGTCAAATTCTGTAAAGAACGTCAAATCAAGACATCAGTCAAATTCTGTAAAGAACGTCAAACCAAGACATCAGTCAAATTCTGTAAAGAACGTCAAACCAAGACATCAGTCAAATTATGTAAAGAACGTCAAACGAAGACATCAGTCAAATTCTGTTAAGAACGTTAAACCAAGACATTCAGTCTCGTTCCTTTGCAAACATTTAGCCACAACGGTGAATCGTGTTCCATACCATAAACTAAACCACGACATCAGTCAAATTCTGATGTAGTCGTTTAAGCAAGACATCAGTCAAATTCTGATGAAGTCGTTAAAGCAAGACATCAGTCAAATTCTGTGAAGAACGTGAAACCAAGACATCAGTCAAATTCTGTGAAGAACGTGAAACCAAGACATCAGTCAAATTCTGTGAAGAACGTTAAACAAAGACATCAGTCAAATTCTGTAAAAAACGTGAAACCAAGTCGCGTTCAGTGACCACGATTAATCATGGACAACCTGTTTCGTTCTGCAAAGATGAAACCAGCACAGTCAGTCGCATTCTGTGACGATGTGCATTGTATGGATGTAGTTATCTTAACAGGCCATCAGTTCTTTATGGTCTAAATCGGCCTCACCATAAAAGGGAAAGGGGTTTGTGGTTTTTGGCGTTAAATTTGAAACATATATGTGGCATCCTCTAGGACATGTCCCGTCAAATCTAAAAAGTCAGTAACAATCTCAGAAACACTGAACATGTCTTTATTGTGGTGGGCACTCGGGTGGCATATTTTGATTAGGTTTATGGTGACGACTGTACATTCTTAAAAAGAAGACATTCAGGTGGAAAATCATGACCAATAGATTAATTAATCAACAGCAAACGCCGATCCTAAAAATGAATTGGGGATAATTGCATAGCTTAAGTAAAGAAGACTGGTATGCTTCCTGCACTACTTGTTATATAATTTGGTACTGAGATGACTATTTCGCTAAACTATAAGGAAATGTCATGGAACGAAGCTGAGAGTGAGCGGTTCTTGTTATCTCAAATATAAAATTCTGAAAGATTATTGCTAATCAGAAACAAAACATCATCAATACATCGTCAAGCCTTCTATATTCAATTAAAATAATGCCGACCTTGATCTGTTGGAGCAATGTTTACACATCCCCATACATTGTCAGGACTTCATGTAAACATTTGAACAGAAATTGTATGCCGTCTATAACAGATAAATATCAAGATTTCTATGAGACGTCAGTTGCTATAGCTTACCATGATTGTCAGATCTCCTATATATAATATCAAAGTGACAGATTCATATAGGATATATAAAAGGCGCGTAGTTTAATCCCTGAGTATTGGTCCCAAGAACAAAACCGGGAGAGTTTGACCCTGCGAATACGCTCAACAGTACATAACGTTGCCAATCACATCAGTTCGATCACGTCATTCTCTATTTATAAACGTTTTATCTGTCATCCAATTTGGTTATTAGTCATGGAGCGGTGACTATACTGTATATGGAACAGAGATAGGGGCGAATCAGCAAGCGGTAAATGCTGTATAATTTGTAATACTGTTGATGGTAGTGTTACCATAGATACCGTTTCAGGTAACAACAACGTATCCTGGTATTCAGCTTTTCTTATTGACGGAGATATCCTCGATTCGTCCTATATTCATCCTAGAAGTTTACAAGGCATCATATGATAGCATCCTGGAGTTCTTGCCATAATTCTCTAGCCACGGTCTATACTTTTATTGAACACATGTCAAAAACTTGAGCATAACGACGAAATGCTGAAAAAGGCTTTCTAACTTGCCGGGAGTAAAACTACACACATTTCTTTGTTCTGCTCAAGTTTATATGTGTTCGCTTATTTATTAATGCATACGGGGCTAATAGTGTGCATGCATGGTTTCGTTGCATGGTTTTGGTGTGACCCACAATACAGCTATGGATGATTGTTTGTTTTAAATTTCAATTCATCTGTTAACTTTGTTATATAGTGCACTTCTTTCAAAACGATGATTTGACCTAGTAGCCTCCGCTCAATTTTGAGATCGTCGCTCTCAAAATATTCTCGAGGTTTTTTATTTCACGAATTTTAACGCATTCCCGAAAGTCGCGAAATTTAAACCATCGTGAATATAAGCAACTACATTTAATTCAAAATAAAAAGTGATAGTTCCTGCAGATTTGACTTCAATTATCTTTCTTACTTATAACATTATCAACCGAAAGAATATGTTTATTGAATGTATCGATTGTCCATATATTTTGATTTTATTTGTCTGCAAGAAGGGGATCAACAATTGCCAACATTATAAGTATTTTGCTTCAATACCACATACGCAATTTCTTCTGATTCATTTTGTCCATTCATGAAAAGCATACCTGGATTAATTGGTCGTGTAAAAAGAGCAGTGCAATACTATTTGGGGATAAATATAAATAAAACATACATTCTACTATTATTGATAATTGATATGAATTTGGTTCCAATTACAATTGGTTTGAAACAACTTCAATATAAAAAACGACCATTATATTACTACATGGCCATATCTTCTTTACATCAAATGCACCATTTTTATGATTGTTCGTTAAAAGAACTACATATGAAAATTTGAATTAGTAATTACATATTTGCATATGCATTGTTTAGAAACATCCTTATCAATGATGTACAAAGTGATAATGAATTCCCGAAAAAGACAGAAATTAACACAAAACAGATAATTAAATAAATAGAAGGATTTTATTGTTGATTGCTAGTCATGTTCTGGTAGAATACTGAACCTTTTGTGTTTGATCGATATACTGTCATGCATGTATTGTTTCTGTATTTGCTCAATAAATATTCGACATATTTCACGAACAGCAAGATCTCATTTTACGCAATTAGCCAATTCATTGCATGCACATCTGAAACATTCTTTATATCGAATGATTTTTTTGATTTTTATTTACAACGACTCATGACTTTCCATTCGTGTTTTAGACGTGGTATTTATTGAGTTTGTGTCTTTTCCTTGGTTGACATTTTAATCGAGGTTTAGAAAATTTGCTTTCTGATATAGTTTTCAAGTCACTAATTACTTGATACTAACATCTTTTTTGTAGGTTCATAAAACAAAGTACATTTGAAATAAATAAAAAGTACTAGTTTGATTCTATTTAATTTGCATATGTAGAATATCTCCCAGTTATTTGGGAAGTTGACGCACGTTTTGTCACGTGATATTACTAAGATTGAATTAGATGAGACCTACTGAGGATGTTACAGTTCCAGCATTGCTTCATACTAATGAAGGTAACACCTATGGGATGTCCAATTAACGTCGTTCAAACACTTGGGATCGATGCAGCAAATAAACCTTCGCGATAAAGGCTCCAGTTGTTTGCCACATTTCATCCCTCGGGCTTAAATGATGACCTTATATAAACCTCCAACGGGGGATACAGTCTATTAGTGAAAAAAAATCGTATGCTGAACGATAATTGTCATCATTTACATTGATATTGTCACAGGTTATAAGACCCAGGGACTGATGGTGAAGAGAGGTCGCGTGATCTATTGTAATTAATCTGAACACGATATCTTGTATCTGTCGTTCGGTGACAGATAATTGCCCTAAGATAGATAAC
The DNA here is from genome assembly GCF_002113885.1 of Mizuhopecten yessoensis. Taxonomy (NCBI): domain Eukaryota; kingdom Metazoa; phylum Mollusca; class Bivalvia; order Pectinida; family Pectinidae; genus Mizuhopecten; species Mizuhopecten yessoensis. The sequence continues at coordinate 517,814 of NW_018406777.1, read as the reverse complement.
AATACTGTTGTTGTGAATAAAGATATAAACTTATCCATGATTGGGGCTGTGACTTTGAACGACATTATTGTGTGGTTAAATACTCAGTAACTGTAAAATGTCGCTGCAGTCACTAATTCCATAAAATACTTACTCAACTTCCTATTTTATTTTCGCAAGATTTCCATTGAATAGAATCATCATCGGGTGTTATCGGCTATTTCGGATTTTTGTCGAGATTCTTATTTACTTAAGTGGCAAAAACATCCCGAGTTATTAAAACGTAATCACGCAAATAACCTCATTTACGAAATAGTTTCGTATAGTGGACGCTAACACAGCTATACCATGAAAAATACAAAAATATACGCTTATTTTCGCTAAGTTGACAAGTCCCGCCCTTCCTGTTAAAGCAGCTGTCACTACTGTCGCTATCAGTTAACACGTGTTATCGACCCACTCTCATATTATTTAACGTAACACAAATATTTACTGTTCGCTTGTTAAGCGAATTAGATCACACAAACTGTTCACAGCTGGATCTCCTGGAATCATGAATCGAATAAAAACGCAATGTGCTGTTCATTTTAATTGAATCTTTATTCCAATGTAAGAGCCACTTGACCCAAATTGAGACTGTTTTGTTTTATAAAAGCAAAGGATTATCAATACAGTATAAACTCATGTAAACATTTTATCTATTTTGTTACTCAAGACAATACTTGATCATGACAATTCATTGTTTCAATGTTGTAAATCATGAAATACATTGTTTCAATGTTGTAAATCATGAAATATAATGTTTCAATGGTGTAAGTGATCAAATACATTGTTTCAATGTTGCAATTCATGGAATTAATGTTTTAATGTTGTAAAGCATTAACTATAATGTTTCAATGTTGTAAAGCATTAACTATAATGTTTCAATGTTGTGAATCATGAAATATATCATGCTGCAATGTTATAATTGTAAATCATGAAATGCAGTGTTTTAATGTTGTAAATAATGAAATATTTCTTGTTTCAATGTTGTAAATCATTGCAGTAATGTTTCCATGGTGTAAGTGTAAATCATGAAGTATAGTGTTCCAATGTTTTACATTGACATATATTGTTTCAATGTTGGGAATCATGAACAGTTTTTTTATATCAATGCTGTATCTCATGAGTATATATTTAATGTATATTGTCAAACTTGAATACACGTTTGTTTGCTGGGAAGCATGAACATATGTCGTATCGATGTTCACAGTAATACATGGTTCCCAGCTGTTGATTAAACCTTAGGCTATTATACACCTCTGAATAGAGAAAGATGAACCTGTCCCCGAAGTAGTACTGGTTGGATTTTAGATCAATAGGCTTAGTGGTGGTGAGAACTGTAGTTATCTATGTGTATTAAAAGCTGGTTGAACTCACCTAATCTCGCAAATGAAAAGTCGGAAACCAGGCAATGTGCAACATGTGACAATGTCATTACTGGTATAAATAGGAGGTTAAATCCATATTCTATCAACAAGTACTAGGTTGCTTTCCATTTTCCACAAGTACAATACAGGTCTGAAGAGACAGAAAGATGAATGCCCACTCACAATAGACCTTGTTCTTACAATTACAGTTACACTTTTTCATAACACGGTTTCACGTTAAATATCAATCATTGCAAGCTCTTGACCATTTTTGTTAGATACAACATGGCGTTAAAGCATGATTAAATATACAACATATACTTCAAGCTGTTTAATCTAAAATCAGATCTATCATTGCAACGCTTTCAATGGAATGCAGTACATCATCAAAGCTCGATGAGATCTCTTATTTTAACTAAATAGATTGCTTAATAAACCTGTTATGGTAAATACACGCTGATAATCTAATATTGTCTATACGCTTAACTAAAATAAACTAAGACATGTTTCGCTTACCTTGACACAGAATCCTTTAAACAGATACCATGCTAGGTATTATCCACCTTTGGTAGGTTACGTTGAACAACAACCAATGAACATCACCCTGATTCTGTCCAGAACAAAGTTGATAAGACCATACTGACCAATTACAACGCTATTTTATCAATTCCTTCCATTTCGAAAGTCTGCGATAATTTAAATGAAACACAGTTTGTTACAGTTCGGCATATACTCCGTCATAAAGACACTGTACAAATCTTCTTCCCTTCAGACACAGTAGTGTAAATATCTACTCTTTGACAACTGTATCGTCCGCAAATCAGCTGTTAGCAACACCAATCAAGTGACTTCATACCTAGGTTTAATAACAGGAGATACCTGCAATGTGTAAACCCCCTGTTTATCAATTATTGACAGAACATTTGCGATGTGTTCTTGATGACCAATGGTTATTCACCTGGATGACCACTCCAATGGCTGTAGTGCATTGTCCACGGGTTGGTCATATCAGTGTCTAGTAGTGATATTGTTGTCAGCTTGAATATTAACTAGCGCCTGGGGATATTCACTACCTATATATACATACTGTACGTTTGTATCTTTGACGCAGATGTTATAGCGATATTTATTTTATAGCTGTCATGATTTTAATTGAAAAAACAAATCATTCGCATGAAAACATATTATAGTTAATGATAATTCCTTTTCGTTGTTGAGCTTTATATCATAATGATGTCAAGTAAAAATATTATGTTACGATATGTCTACACAATCTGGCTACATGTATTGTTTATAGTATATGTTTGCTCTCTGGAGTATTTTTAACACTTTGCACCTGCTTACATTAAAAAAAATATGAATATCCTTCATCTAATTTAATTATATATATCAAAATTCCATCTTATATAAGTACAGACGGTTTGTGTTAGGGTTACCTCCCTTTACGAAGTTTACAGGTAACAAGCATGCATTTTTAGCATTTAAACTTATCTGAATATTTTCTATATATCTAAATATTTTTGTTTTATTTATTACTTATCAACCAAGTAATTAAACAACCCATAAATGTTGTCGGTCATACTTTTTCTTCGCGTGGATCTGTTTTAAAAAGAATGTAATGCTTAAAATGTAAGGTAAAGCATATCCTTAAGACCTTTTTCATTCCGACACGTTACTTGGTCAGTAAGCTGACAAGGCGTCATTTGCTCTATGACACGTCGACAGCTGCTATTGATTGCTAACCCGACTGATAACCCCTATCACATCTCCAGGATGTGTCCGCCACCGTGATTAAACTGCTCTAATCTCTTTGGAATATTCAGAAGACGGAACTATTTGTCTGTTGTTGTCTGTTGGAGACAATTATTGGACCTACATACGTAGATGTACAGGTCTCTATTGTTTAGTGTCTATGAAGCTCGGCAAGCTTAGCCGCAGCGTTTACAACCAGTCTAAGGGTCACCAGTTCATTAATGACACCGTTTAACATTATTTTCGAAATCAAACCTTTTCACTTCTTCTTTTGCCCTCGTCAAATGTTAGTGATTTCGAAAGTTCGTTGTCAGAGTTGAAATATCCACTTTTGTTTCAAGGATTCGGTAATGTAGTAACTATAGAATTATTGGTAGTAATTGCACTTGATTTGTCCCTAGGCTATGTTGACGTAGAAATATTTTTGCTAGACTCCCGGAGGTAAACTAGAATAAAAATGTGTGAAGATTATTGAGTTAGACGCTGTAATATCATCTATACAGAATTACAGATATTCCTTCAGCTAAGAACCTAGATAATGGGCAAGTGGCATGCTTTACTCCCAAGTTAATCGTTACTCTATCCAACTAACGACCTTATGAATTTTTAGTTCCTTTAGCATAGATAGATATTGAGATATATTATTCTCAAGATTAGAAAGACATATTAGTCTTTATTAAATACATTGTATCCTAGAAGCTATTGATGAGCTGTAAGTTCAATCTTGATTCACTGAATATATCTTTATTTTTAGCTATTAATTGTAAATAATAAAATCTTTTTAATTTAATAATTTTAAAATTCCAAGTTTGTATAATCGTCACCGACAGGCCGTCTTATAGTCGCATGGTGTACATGTTAATTGCACAGTAAAACAAGCTTGCGTTAAGTTACGTTGTGAACTAGTAGGCAATGAACACGTATATTACTTTAAAATGATATATCTACGGAAAAGCTGAACATATTTCAGAAAAAATGAAACACAATAATGGAATGAATGGCGAAGTAAGCACTGACATTATCAGGTTTGAGTGGGTAACAACTGTTGGTGTTCGGGGTACTGCGGTATCTATTGGTTGTCACTAGAAATGACCTGCTGTGTTGTTACATACGTCCACGCTACAACAGTACAGTGTACTCAGTATCTTACGAATACAATGTTGTATTCTCCAATCTCAGGGAAGTAAATCAGAACAAAATGTTTCTGCTGTTTGTCCACGGATGAAAATCTTTCCAAAAGATTTTGAAGACACCACTGACGAAGAAAAAAAGAACAAGACAGCATTAGTACCTCTCAAAATATCTATCAGCTACAGTAAAATCTTTTAAAGAAGTCATTTTCGCGATTTTGATTATTATTGCATTCGATACACATCTGACCTAAACAGGGTAAAGATAAAAGTCTGTACTTAAACACAAGTGTAACTTTACAATAACACATAGTTCTAGTACAATTCCGGTTACATTCCATGAATATCGGGGTCATATTGAGTTTACACAAAAATCGCTTGTTTCCACATCAACAGAAATGATGGTCATTGTTGCTGACAACTTCATTTTCTCCTGTCTGGGGGATGTGTTGATGGAGAATTGCCATCGAAAGGTTGTGAAGTTATTCCTGTAGACGACGAATGTCATTCTGATTAATTGGTCATATGGGTTGTCTGTCATTTGGCGCCGTGGTCAAGGTTCCAAGACAGGAACATCTCATTTAAATACGAAAACATCATACAAGCGATATTTCTATCCCGCCCAAACTACTTGTACAATTGTATGCATGTACATGATTATATTAAATATAAATATAAATATTAAAACCGTTAATGAGCTTTTCATTTCATTTTCAATAAATTTACTTGTCGAACGACGAATGGATTGGGCAGCTGGCATAGCCTATTTAAGCCCTTCTTCTAACACATTAACAAACAGTGGTACAAGCATATATAATAGACATTAGAACATAAACATTGATATTATAAAATAAATAATCAGTAGGGGAAACAAATATTAAATTCTATTTTTATTATAATTTAATCTGATGGTTAAAATTCTAACCTTTGATTTTGATACCGAAAAGATATAAAAAAAAAAAATGCATGTTATCAAGCGAAAAGAAAAAGAATTTGTTTATAGAGCTGCATGTATAAACATTTGATGGGAAAAAATAAATTACAGTTTCCAACAGATACATGTACAGGCCAAAAAGTCCATAGTATCGCACAAGGCCATCCACTGATGAGTTTGGAAATTCAATCCCACCAAATAGTTTCAGTTATGCATATTACACACATGCTAAATATAAATTGAACATCTGCATTTAAATTAATCTCTATTGTTATTTATGAAGTTGTTTCCCAATATTTTTAGCAAAATAGTATAACCGTCTTGTTAACCCCAAACCCCTCATCATCAATATTAAAAATAAACAAAATAAAACAATAAATAAATAAAAGGAAATGTTAATGTACCATTTTTGGAAATCAGAAATTATATTAAACATTGAATGAATGAATGAAAAAGAATGCATGAACTAATGAATGATTAATTTCATTAAATGATATAGTTAAATGTCCTGAAATTTAATTGGATACAGATAGAAGAATGTGTTTGTTTTCATTTCCATCACATTTCTCAAAACCATATAGGATGACTAATGATAAATGGTTATGAGTTTCATGGAATATATTCTGAAAAAGGATAGTCTGATGTTCAGTGTATTTTATACAATCAAGGAAGTAATGAGATGCTGTTTCAAATCTAGAACCACAAGAACATGCAGAGGACTCAGTAAGATAAGCTTTCTGACGGTCATTATTTAAGTGACTGGCCACATCACTCAACTGACAGAGAATACTATTAGTTTCCCGATTTCCTAAACACTTGAAAATATCAGTTGTTCTTGTGTTTGAATTTGGAATAGGTGTTATTATGAACTGATAGGCGGAACGAATATTTTGAAGATCTGAAGTAGTACTATTTATTTCATCAAACATGGGTAGAAAAAAGTGTTTAGAATAGTTAACAGTTTGACAAAGAGGAGGATCAAATATTCTAACTGATATAAGGGGATATCTAGTTAGTGTGGGATCATGAAAAAGTGACTCGGTGATTTCTATCAGATAATAGGGAGTTCCATTATTCATAATCTTGTACATCAGCATCAATTTATGTTGTTTTCTCCTACTTTCAAGAGGAACCCAGACTAATTCTTTGTACAAGATATTGTGGGGGGTGCCTCTACGCAGTCCTGTAATTATTCTTGCAGCCTCTAGTTGGAATGACACTGAGAGATTTGTTTTAGATTTTGTGAACATTCAAGTATGGGTCTAATATATGATGTATATATTGGGGTTTAATGACTGTCTGTCTAGATTCTGTTTCATCACCCTTAAAATATTGACTCTTTTATATAAATATCATAAACATTCGTCCAAGTAATGAATATACTAGGTTATGTCCATGTGATCTTGCTGGGAAATATCACTGTCCTTACAAATGTTAGTTATTATTCTCTGCTAAACGTTCAGCTTTCCGGGTAATCGCAAAAACGGGTCCATCCGTTGTCAGTGTAATGTGACCAGGTGGAACGCTATGCTAGGTGCATTTAGCGAGGTCAGCACTACTGCAAGGATGGCAAATACACCAACATACCGCCCCCAGCACACATACACAAATACAGTGCACAAAAGTAGGCACGTCCTTAAATGAGCGTAGCTGCTTATAGAACGTTAAACCCTTTATACCCAAACTAGTCAGCACAAACATCACAAATTAATACAAATGGATTGGTTTTCTAATTTGTTTTGCCATGCTTTCAAATTGACTAGTCTGGAGTTAATGCACGTCCCTAGCCGTAATGTACAGCGTTACACAATTTTATAACTGTATATAACTACTGAAAGGGCCTGTTTCCAGTAATGTTAATTCTCCATAGGAGCCTGCCCCCGTATAATTTCTTATCTAGCTCAACTACTGTTTTTTTCTTTTCCGAAGAATAATTTTACACCTTTCCGACACCCAGATATCATAATTTTAGCGAAAGTGGATTTTTATAAAGTTGTCAATTTCAGCATCAAAGACATAAGTTCGTAAATAAAAGAAGGTTATAACATGCACATTTTATCAACACTTAGACAGCTTCTGAAAGGTACAACTTTGAGGAGCCATAAAAAACAAACCAAGTGACCTAAATCTTTATACTTTATAGATTTGTGACCACAACGGCATGGGCAATGCACCACCAACAGGAAATTTGAATCAGCGAAGGGTCCGTTTTGGAAACCGGCCCTTTGCTGCGGAACCCGACTACACGATAAACTGATCTTTCAAATCTGACGGCGACGGTGTTTGCTGTGCTATGGAGATAATTACACACAATGTAAAAGATACACACACCTCAATTACAGGACGCACACGGTTCTATTTGTCAATTAAACACAAAAAGAATATCAATAACTGCTACCAAAAGGATTGTGGCCTAATGGCGATTTATTGTTGTTTGTAGTAGAATAACCAATGACAAATATAATCTGAATTAAATTTCACTGTTTGTATATATTAGCTAGATGTTTTGATAAACAAGTGCTAAGCCAGTGGCATTTATTGACTGATAGCATTTTTAGAAGGTTAAGAATCTTTCAATTAGTGAAATATTACAAACATGAGCAGGACATAACACTATTTTCTTAGAATGAATTTGTATTCATACGATCTGTATGAATGTGTGTAAATGAATAAAAATCATGCATTAACTATTTTGTATCTAACTAACCTGACAGCGATGTCCGGGTCTGATACAGCATTACTTCTTATACCGATAATTGAGAGGGCCGTGATGTCAGCACTGGGGCTTAATTGAACAGAGATAATAAAAAGCATTAAGGAGGCGTTAACAGGTCTGAGTAGCACACTCCCGGGAACACGGCTTTTAACATGTTTTATAAGTGTTCACTAAATAACACTAAGAAGGCAACGGGAGACATTATGATGCCGAGTTAAACAATTATCAGACATCCCGGTACATAGTCAAACAGTTATCAGGAGACATCCCGGTACATAGTCAAACAGTTATCGGGAGACATCCCGGTACATAGTCAAACAATTATCGGGAGACATCCCGGTACATAGTCAAACAATTATCGGGAGACATCCCGGTACATAGTCAAACAATTATCAGGAGACATCCCGGTACATAGTCAAACGGTTATTAGGAGACATCCCGGTACATAGTCAAACAATTATCAGGAGACATCCCGGTACATAGTTAAACAGTTATCGGGAGACATCCCGGTACATAGTCAAACAATTATCGGGAGACATCCCGGTACATAGTCAAACAATTATCGGGAGACATCCCGGTACATAGTCAAACAATTATCAGGAGACATCCCGGTACATAGTTAAACAGTTATCGGGAGACATCCCGGTACAATGTACATAGTCAAACATTTATCGGGAGACATCCCGGTACATAGTCAAACAATTATCGGGAGACATCCCGGTACATAGTCAAACAATTATCAGGAGACATCCCGGTACATAGTTAAACAGTTATCGGGAGACATCCCGGTACAATGTACATAGTCAAACATTTATCGGGAGACATCCCGGTACATAGTCAAACAATTATCGGGAGACATCCCGGTACATAGTCAAACAATTATCAGGAGACATCCCGGTACATAGTCAAACGGTTATCGGGAGACAGCCCGGTACAAAGTCTACGTCTTACCGCGGGGATTAATAGTCCATACAGACACAGTAGCTACGTGGATACGGCTAAAGATACAAGGCTACGGCTAACCTCGGGGCTGCTAGTTCAGCTAAAAGGCTATGTGCAACCTCCGGGACTGATAGTCCACCTACAAGGCTATGTGCAACCTCAGGAACGGATAGCCCAGTTCAAGGCTACGGCCAACCTCGGGGACTGATAGTCCACCTACAAGGCTATGTGCAACCTCAGGAACGGATAGCCCAGTTCAAGGCTACGGCTACCTCGGGGACTGATAGTCCAGCAACAATGATATGACCTCTCCTGGAGACTGATAACCCAGACACAAGGCTACGGCCAACCTCGGGAACTGATAGTCCAGCTACAAGGCCATGGCCAACTTTGGGGACTGATAGACCAGCTAAAAGGCTATGTTCAACCTCAGGGACTGATAGTCCAGCTACAATGATATGGCCTCTCCTGGAGACTGATAGCTCAGTCACAAGGCTACGGCCGACCTCGGGAACTGATAGTCCAGCTACAAGGCCACGGCCAACTTTGGGGACTGATAGACCAGCTAAAATGCTATGTTCAACGTTAGGGACTGATAGTCCAGCTAAAAGGCTATGTTCAACATCAGGGACCGATAGTCAAGCCAACAGGTTATGTCCAACCTCTGGGACTGATAGTCCAGCTAAAAGGCTATAGCCAACATCGGGGACTGATAGTCCAGCTAAAAGGCCACCGCCAACCTTGGTGACTGATTATCAGCCTACAATGCTATGGCCTCTCATGGGGACTGATAGTCCAGCTACAAGGCTACGGCTAACCTCGGGGAATGATGGACCAGATACAATGCTATGGCCGCTCCCGGGGACGACTGATAGTCCCGTTACAAGGTTACGGCTTAGCTCGGAGACTGATAGTCCCGTTACAAGGTTACGGCTTAGCTCGGAGACTGGTAGTCCAGCTACAATGCTATGGCCTCTCCTGGGTATTGATGGAAACAGCAGAGGAAACCATCATTTTGCGTAAAAGAATAACTAGAAATACGAAGAAAGCATATTTTATTTTGTAAATGCCAAACAAGGTAAATGATTTTACAGTGCCATATGGTGATTTCGTTAATCTAGTTTAGGTCAAAAGAATGTTTTTAAATGTCCGTGTTTAAAGTGTTCAAACTATATGCAAAATAAAGAGAAAGGGGAAAGGGCCTGTCGACATGAACCTTAATGTTTCAATAAATATATATACTTTAATTGTGCCCAAAAATTTGTAATTCAAAAATATACTGATATTCTGAGACTGGCACACTTTCTTACATAGCAAAGCATACGTTTCTATCTCCATGCTTGTTGATACCTAGTTTCATACTTCCCTTTTTTGTCTTTGACTGTCGACTTTGTGGTCAGATTCTGATTTGGCATTTTGGTGGAGTAACAAAGTATCTGATATTTTGCAGGAGGTAGTGGACGTACAGAAGCTGTGGGATCGCCGATTCTCCAATATATACCTATATAAAAAGGTCAATTGCTGCATTTAAGTGGCTTATTCGACAATACTGGCATGTTATCCGTTTTGTATGGTATATTGATAAAACGCAGGACAGAAGTAAACAACATATGAGATATCTAAATTTGCATATTACCTATTAAATAATGCCATCATTTAAGGAATTTAGATATAATGATGTCCGACCTAGCTGGAACAGCGTTATTCTACCCCTAACACTTGTGATAAGTGAGGCAGTCAATCCAGTGTATATTCAATTTTGTTATTTCGACTTCTAAACTTAATGGAGACTTCTATAAAGCAGCACAAAAAACAACTTGAGGCTAAAGTTGGGAAATCACAAGATGAAATACAAGTTTTCTGTAGCAGACGATCATTAATGTTCACACTGCATTAGAAAGGCTTTTGGGCACACCAAAAAAAAAATTATCGTGCCCATCGACAATTTCTCACCGATACATTAAACGCTCAGACTAATCCAGTTAGGCATGAAGGTCAGAAACAATCGCAATAGTTCCGGCTACGGCCTCAGGGGCGATAGTGCTGTTCCATGAATCTCCTCTACCAAGCGATGGAATCTCAGTCTTGATTTCGATATAGTTCTTGTCTTGAGCTGGATGGGGTTTACTGGACAAATCCCGTAGTTTACTGAAACCCCGTATCATGTGATATAAGATTATACACAAATAATTCAATATTACAGTAATATTTCTGTGTTAAAGCTCTTGTTATTTTCGCTTTTAGCTATGTAGAGGGTTATGCTTTATTTAAAAGCTCTTATCAAGAACTCTGGAGACCTTCTGGGAACAAAATATCAATAATGTTTCCCGTTCTCCTAAGTGTGAAAATTTAATGTTTACCGAAAAGTTTTTTTTACAGCTTTTTAAGCATTACTATTACTGCACAAAAATGCCAACAAGTTGCCAAATTTTGTTGATTTTTTTTTACCAATAAAGGCCTTTAGAAAAAATAGGCCGATCGTCAGATATAATTGAATTCTTTTTGCCATGTTCTGCCATTTAATGAATTTAATAGAAAGTGAAATGTTTCTATTGCCGTCACAAGTCTCGCTCTAAATTATTAAACCGACATTGTCGTTTTCTGTAAAACTCCCGAAAGAGTCTGTATAGATTAAGTTAGACATCAATGAATACAGCTTGATTAATTCAACCTCAATGTGTCTGATTAACGTTAGGAACAGTAACCATATATGGATCGATCTAGCTGATTTGCTCGTGCTCACGTGCAGATGAGTTATTATTTACCAAGAATTAATGTATGTTAATATCTCAATAGCCGTCCCCTCGGGATCCCTATGTATTTGTTCGATACATAACCATTCGATTTGCCGGAAGTGACGTACTACTATACTACATAGCATCACAAACAGGACACGGTCATGTAAATATTGATACATGCCGCCTTGCTTGTCTACCCCTAGTAGGAAAGGCGGTGTTACCAAATATAGATACGATATATCATGCATATTTATATAACAGACTACATCATCGGACGTATATCTATGTAAATAGTTATAATTATAGATAATTGATTGCTATGCATTCCAATATATTCCTTCGACATATACAACTAATAAATGGTATACGTGACGCACTCATCCCTGTTGTACATAGATACAACACCAGTAAAAGCGTCCCCATCAATTTGTAACAAGACTCTCGGAACAGCGGGAATACTGATACATATTTGATCTGTTCTCTCCACCAGTGTCCCTATCACACGGTAGAATATCAATGCACACAGATCAGTCACAATGTGGGAGGCTTATTGTTAAGATGGTTAGCTTTTGTCATCTTCAGACAGAAGTAGAAATTCACTGGTACGGTGATAACGCCAGGATGCGCTACTTAATGGAAGAGCTAGCGATTAGACAGTACTCCACATACAGAACTTAGAACTATATATATAGTTGATCATTTTAATTTGATACCTTATAATAATGGAAGAGCTGTCTGTTTTTCCTTTAGTTGGTATCATAACGTTAATATTCCAATCATGAATGAATCACCGCCCGTCGGCAGACTCGCTCATGGCTTTGGATCTATTTTTGGACAAGATTATAGACTCATGGTGTAATTTGGTCTCAGATTATTCGCAGATGACAGCATACAGAAGAATATAGACTTGAGGTGGATGGCTCCAGTAATGTACATTTTATATACCAGCAGACATTATTGGGTAAGACACTGCAAACTGACCAATCCGTATGAGCGAAATAATGTGACAAGGCAAATAATGATGCAGCATACACCAATTTCCTTATCTTGAAGTAAGAACAGTCCATTGCAGTATAACACGTCCCTTGAACTTGTTTTAATCTGCTGCCATTATCCTTACAAGGAACTATATAGCCATAGTGGCTAACGTTTAATCGACAAAAAATACTAAATTTAGTGCTTCATAAATCATGTGTTGCAGCTAAATACGTTCTTTAGTTCTTCATATTGTGTTTGTGATCATATCGCCGAAAGGTTTTACGACTTACTATAGATAACATAATTATATGTCTATATGACAGTAATAACTGGTGGAAATATAATACTTGGAAACTGAGATTCCTGTGACTGCCGTCTGTACCGTCCTAACCAAAATCGAATTCGTTGCTTCTCATTTTGTATACTTGACATAAAGTCGATGAAAAATCATGGAGTCGAGTCCGTGTATTGATGTGGGTTTTATATTCGTGCGTTGATGCTGCTGATCGGGGTCGGGAATGACGCCACAGGCAATATCGAGGTTAAACTTTAATACATGTCTCTATATACCACTAGCAGATCAAGACTCCAAGAGAGGAAAATGTTAGGGTGTTTTCCAAGTAGGACTCATTCACGACAAAACAAAATGTGAGAAAACTGTATTTGACGAAAATAACGAATACTTTAGAACCAGACTAGACAGCTTAAGATAAGTCTCCACAGCCTCTATTCACGACTCTTACCCTAGATTAGCCATCGAGATTGTCTGGATACTTGTCAAGATCGATCCTTGCAATACAAACACAGTGTATTCTAAAGCTTCATGTTGTCGTTACTATAAACATAAATAACCGACCAAGCTGTGAAATTGAAGCAGACTTAATTTACATGACCGAGATGAATACAATTGACCTTAGAAGCATTTCTACAAGGAATGAAATTTAAAAATAAAGTCGTTTAAGCGAATACCTGTTTTACAGTGGATTTATTCACGATAATTTAGGCTCTCCTTAGGAATATGAATAACTATATACATGTAACAATACATTTGTGTTAATCGTATATGGTGGCAATATGTTCATTTATGTAAAAAAAATCGCAATTTAACGCAAACATATTTATCCCGTAAATGATAAAATCAATGATGCCAAAAACCATATTTATTTTAAAATACCAACATCATTATTTCTTTAAACCTTTTATTTTTTTACATGCATAAATATATAAGTTTGAGCCGCATAACATACACCAATATCAACACGAACGCATTCATGACATAACAAGCTTCAACATATATTTACACAACTGATGTATTTAATATATTCTGAAACGTTGCTGTTTTATAATACAGCGCTTTCATGGCTGTTGGAAGTGCTGATAACGAGCCTGTTACCACAATATAATAACAAAATAATACTGTCTTTCTTAAACGCAACTATTTAAATAAAAGATCACTTTGGCTATTGATAATGATTATCAAATTAGACTCGTTAACTGATACAGGCCAATCTGTAAGCAAGTTATCCAAACAAAGCTTATCCAATGTGCCGTTTCCTCTGGTCAATAATGGGTTCTCCCGGAGAAATCGATACAAATCAGAGTTCAGCTTATCTCGTTATTGTATCGGCATAGAAATACAGAATTCATACACTCATTTGATTATAAACCGAGTCACGTATCCTGATTCCGGAAGTGGCAACACACGTGACCGGAAACTGTTTGGGGCTAAAGTAGGCTTCATTTCCATCGATAATGTTTGGTGATAACACACTGTAGCCAAGATGGCGTCTTTAACGACCGTCACTGATGTTTGTTTAGAGAACGCGTTGTCACAGTTGTAGGTTTTATAGTGAAGTTATTAGATAGAATCGGACTGATGGAAGCAATAACAATCATATGTATACACGGATGTCTCTACGTCTTAGAATCTCATTGATTTACAGTTGTTTTCTATCCCCTGTTATAGCATCCCCGTACACTTATCTGGGTAACATTGGTCGGTTATATAGAGACACAGACATTACAATGAATTATCACTTAGGGGACATAAACCAAAGTAATGGTTTAGCTTTATCATAGGATTTGGAACAACTGGGTTGAGTTCATATATGATTTATTTCTTTTGTCAGATTTGAATAAAAAAAGCTTGGAAGCTTCCTTATTACCGAAGTATTGTGATGGTTTTCTTTGTCACCTTGAATACTCTCTGGTCGAAATTATTCAATCATATACATGTATGATAGTCGCAGTATATGGAGACAACATTCAGACTTCAGATCATTTACCTAACCTGATGAAAATGTTGTCTTTTTTCTATGAATTATGGTTACCATTCTATATCCCAAAACACGGTTCTAATAGTTCTACATATAGTGAACAAGACTGCAACAGGACACGAGGAGACATTGAAACAAAAGGACAACATTACCTCTCATAAAAACGAAAACAGATTAAGCGTTTCATAAACCCCATGTTTCACCCGTAATTATATATCTAGTCAAATACAGAAGAGACCGGACCAACACGCTTAGACACAGTGTATAACAATATTATAACGTAAAATGTTACCTTTCTTTGTTGGTCAATACAGCGTATCTTCGAAGAAAATCTCTAAACTTTCTGGAGTAGCTATTGTGTACAGAAGCGGCCAATATGTTTCAACGGAAGAAGGTAAGTATAATATTGGATCAAATACATGCACTAAACACAGCATAACACGGCACTGTACACATTGTAAAAACAAACAATAGAAGTCTTGTTTAAGTTCCTCCACGATAAGGCAGATTGGACAAAAGCTTTTTAACGAGTTTTTGTTTCAATCAGAAAACGCGATAATTGGTGAGAAAAGTAATAATTAGAAATTTCTACTGCAGAAGGTGTCACGTTAACATTACCGATTCCCTTTTCACTGCGGTCTGTATTATTTTTAACTGTATAAGCTGGACAAGGTCACTTATGTTGACCAGGACGCTTTTACTAGATTACACTTACTTGTTTATCTTTTTTCACATCACTTTGCTGTATAATTGCATATTTGTACTATGTGCTGCACCAGCATAATTTTAATTTCCTTTTTTTGTAAAATCTAGTTTTTGTACAACCATTATCAAAAAATAATATAATGACATGCAAATATCAATATTCATGTACATAATATACATGTTTTATCATTACTTCAATTCAATATGATGTGTGTAAACTGTTTATAACTGTAAGGAGAAGGCGCTCATAGGCTTTGCCTGTTGCCCAAATACTTTGTATCTAAGATCGGAACAATAACTATTCTGAAATGAAATGTTGGCCAGGTAGCTTAGTCTGTTATAACGATAGTACAACATCTGAAGTTTAGGGTTCGAGTCCCGATCTAGTCCCACTGAGTTTCACAATCTGAAAGCTGTTGTGGATCTTTTGTTTTCCATCTCTATTGTTTTTCATAAAAGCCCCCTAGGTATGGTTTTCTTTTCAGGAATGATTTCTCTAAGATATAGTCATGTCGTCAAAACCAGTTTCCACTGCATAGTTGCAGGTTTCCTCAGTGGCACGGGGATCCATTTTACAAGATACTAGAATTCTTTTAACTTTTAAAAGATCAGCACTGGGAAATACGAATTTAGTGTATAATCGCATTTATAACGTAACCTGATTCGTGTTCTCACCGGTAACGAATAAAAGTGTGAGGATTGGGGCTGTAGTCTCAGCCTCTCTCTGTTAACGTACGCTGAACACAGTAACCCTTATTCCCAGCTCTGGTCTCAGCCTCCCTCTGTTAATTCCCAGCTCTGGTCTCAGCCTCCCTCTGTTAACGTACAGTGAACACAGTAACCCTTATTCCCAGCTCTGGTCTCAGCCTCCCTCTGTTAATTCCCAGCTCTGGTCTCAGCCTCCCTCTGTTAACGTACAGTGAACACAGTAACCCTTATTCCCAGCTCTGGTCTCAGCCTCCCTCTGTTAATTCCCAGCTCTGGTCTCAGCCTCCCTCTGTTAACGTACAGTGAACACAGTAACCCTTATTCCCAGCTCTGGTCTCAGCCCCCCTCTGTTAATTCCCAGCTCTGGTCTCAGCCTCCCTCTGTTAACGTACAGTGAACACAGTAACCCTTATTCCCAGCTCTGGTCTCAGCCTCACTCTGTTAACGTACAGTGAACACAGTAACCCACTATTCCCAATAGTGATATCTCTGTACAACAACAGTTCCCGTAGACTTGTGATCCAAGGTTTGCCATCGTATTGATCAACAACGACAACGGTTCTATTTCATCACCAGATCACATACAACTGACTATTCGATATAACATGTAGTCTTAAGGACACATAGAAGCATAACACTTCTGATTTGGTAACACTTATATCTGTTCGCTTTAAATATAAACTTAATACAGTAGATAATAAATAAATAAGTCCTTGCGAAGGAATAAAAACATAAAATTTTCAGATCGTCCGCTAGGCCTTTCTGCCTTCTAGGGCTTCTATACATATGTATATATAGCAAACCTCTTATCGTACTAATATATATTTATTAGACATTGTTATTAGACAAGATAATATTAGAATATTAGACATTTTAATTAGATAAGCACTCAACAAAAGATTTAAATCCTCTGTAATAATTTATGGATTGTCAAATCTTGTGGTTTTTGTTGTTAAAAAATATATTGGAGAATAAGATTCCCATTATCTTCATTATCCTGACTAATGAAAACGCATCTTATTCACTGTATGTTTAGCATTATTTTTAGTGTTTATTTTCTAGTATACAGCGTACACTTATCAGTCCGTGTAAAATAATTGTATAATTTGTTCAGCTTGTAAAGCAAGTTGGGTCTCGCATTATCAGCATTCTATACGACCTCAAGCATCATCAAGTTAATGCCGATCCTGTTGGTTTTTAACCTCTCGTTAACAGCACGCATGGCAGTGTATTAAGTATCGCGATTGATGATTTATAAACGAAAAAGTTAACACGGCGTTGACGTAGTGATAATGGATACATTGGTCGTGATCGACACAAACACACATCTTGAAATCTGTTTTACAACTTTAATTGTTTCTTAGAAGGCGAAAGATCTGATGTAAAAGTCCACCTCAGAACATATCTTACACAGCGTTTAGCACTGCCAGACCTTAAAGTTATCCCGATACCACCAGTAGCGGCTGGTATGGTAACTATTCTAGAAAGACAAATGCCATAATGGTATTTGTACGTGTGTTTATGTCATAAACATTTCCTAGGCGAACGCGAAATGCATTTCGAAGTGATTTATGTTTGTTTGTATCGCTAAACCTTTCCCCTAGACAAATAACAATTGGGTATCAACAAATCCTTATACATGTAATTGGTTTGACATTTGGAAGTTGTATAGGGGACGATGTAATGATATCTTCAGATGTGGATGATGTGATAGTGTAAAGCTTTTAAAACAAATAATATTTTGACATCATACGGTGATTTGATATCATAAATATTTCATCACAGAGCGACATGCGATTTCATATGCTTTTTGATTAACTAAAGAGATCTTTTTAATACAGTTTGAAAATGCTTTCTCAAGTTATATTTGTTATCAGAATAATTACTTTATTCAACTCTGTACGCTATAAACTTCATAACAAACTGAAGGAATGATTTCGTTTCCATGAAACGCGAACAGCAATATAACGAATGTTTGTAAACTGTTTTCGAGCAGGTTCTGTAATTGAGTGATTGAGTTTCGGGTCGCAGATTTCGTTCAGTTTGGTGTCAACATTTTCCAACAAACTGATTGCATTCCCATTCACATAATTTGTGCACTTTGCTTGACCGACAAGTTTTAGACTTCATTGAAAGATGCATTATAAAAGAGTTTATCACTACTGGTAGTAAAAGTCATTTCACTTTACACTCCAGAGAAACCCGGTGGAGGCGGTGCTGTATTTTAAGCGTAAATTCCTCTGCAGATCACTCATGCAAATATAGATTTTAAATTCTAAATACGATGAATAACGTCCAATAGAACATTCGCGCAAGTGGTACATTTTTTGTTAATTTATCTCTGCAGTTCCTGTTGTTATCACCTTTTGTTGATATTAATTCTGATATTCTTGTTATGGAATACATGTTATATCGTACTAACTTTTTATTAGGATTGCAGAATAATGGATACCGTCTGAACATCGGTATGCAAAGTCCAACCATGCTACACATTTTGCAGTTTTGCAGCTGCAGTCAAGTACTATTGTAAGTCAGAAAGGTTACACAAAAATATGCAGCGTTTTAGACGTTATTGCAAATCGTTTGACGTAGACATGCGCTGGTGTAATGCAGCATGAAACGCACATGGAGGTATGAAGGCATTCGTGATCGAAATCGATACAGAAACAAATGATGAATATGCAGCAGCGTTCATTTTATTAGATTTACGGAATTAGAATGGAGTTAATAAACTTTGAATATCATTAACCGGATTACGCCGTTTTATAGTCATACCGAAATATTACGTAATACAAAAAGTCTGCTATTCACATAACGCTTATTACTTGTGAATACATAAGGCATCCATTCACTCAAAATCAGCCGGGGTTCACGAATTATAGCCCTCTCATCAAAATCAGCCGGGGTTTACCGTATTGTAGCCCTTTCTCGTCAAAGTCAGTCGGGGTTTACCGTATTGTAGCCCTCTCATCAAAGTAAGTCGGGGTTTACCGTATTATAGCCCTCTCATCAAAGTAAGTCGGGGTTTACCGTAGTGTAGCCCTCTCATCAAAATCAGTTGTGTTTACCGTATTATAGCCCTCTCATCATAGCCAGTCGGGGTTTACCGTATTATAGCCCTCTCATCAAAGTAAGTCGGGGTTTACCGTAGTGTAGCCCTCTCATCAAAATCAGTTGGGTTTACCGTATTATAGCCCTCTCATTATAGCCAGTCGGGGTTTACCGTAATGAAGTCCTCTCATCAAAGTAAGTCGGGGTTTACCGTATTATAGCCCTCTCATCATAGCCAGTCGGGGTTTACTGTATTATAGCCCTCTTATCAAAGTAAGTCGGGGTTTACCGTAGTGTAGCCCTCTCATCTAGGTCAGTCGGGGGTTCACGTATACTGAAGCTAATTTCCAACTCAAAGTCAAACATGGATTTGGGTATTAAAAGCAACTCTTCAACTCCAAGTCAATCGGTTTGTTAATTGTTTTTCTTTCAAAGTGGTAATTGTTGTTTCGATTAAACAAAATAACCAACATTTTTACCGACGGTGAACACCTATCAAATGCTATATATTTTATATTGTTTTGTCGGCTTTCCTCAATACAAAACATAAAGATGTGATTGTATTTATGTATGCAGTAATACGTTTTTACAGCCGTAATATTCTGATTTGTTTTTATTCGCGTTCACTTTCCTTATTGAAAAGACACAGAACTGATCTACACACAACAAATAATACTAGGTGCTTGATTCCCTTAATTTGTAGAGTATCGGACACAAAATTACACTCTGGGGGCGGATATGTAAAAACACGTTACTGCAGTGAGCAATCGTCGCATACAATTAAACATTTAAAGCGGAAGATTTAGTTTTTGTTGATACTGAATAGTCAAATCTCACTTTTATGGTAATAGAAAATTCTCTCTAGCCGTTGCGTCAGAACACTCGACGATAACAATCCACCACACTATGGTGGAGTAATTGATGGTCATTGTGAAATATTTTAATGATGACAAGTCAAAATGGTACGTACAAATATACCAAATGTATGAAACATGCGATTTTGGGAGTGTGTAGGGACCCAGAACATTATACTTCCGCCTACACCATACATGGAGGAACATTTAACATCGATGTCGTATGCAAATTTTGACGAAATGGTTACATTCCCAAAACGATCTCCATACGATAAAGTTGTTAAATCGCGGTTTAAAGACTTCATTACATTCGAAGATATCAAATCAATGATGTCGTGCTCGTGCCAAAGTCTCCGCAGAAATAATTGTCACTCGGCATTCCCTCTCGCAGTAATACGTTTTATCACGAACAAAACGAAATGTAATACCCAGCGACTGATAACGACTGCACAGTCAGGTTATATGTAATGAGAGGATATGTAATTACTCTACACTGTTGTGCGTGTACACGAAGTCAACAATCATTTGATAATAACACTCATACATTTCTTTAGGAACAAGCATTACGGGTAACATTGTGGCGTAAACATTACATACTCAGAATATGACTAATGTGAATTTGCCTAAAATAGTAACATGACATTACCAAATAACTTTTTGCATCATGTATATAAAGAAGACCGTTTTGTGACATTTTCGTGACCGAAGGGTTGCGAGTTCGAGTCACGGCACGGCACTGTGTTGTATCTTTGAGCAAGATACTTTACTCCGCTTGTTCAAGTCTACTCAGCTGTAAATAAGTACGTGGTTGGGCAGTGCTAGATGTGTAAAATGCTAGCTGTGAGCGCTGAAATGGCAGCGCCAGCTGTATGCTCCCCAGGGAGTTGAGAAAGATATTGGCTGTATGCAAAGGCCCAATAACCACGGATAATAATTTGTGAACCGCTTTGAGACGACCTACGAGCTAGATTGAGATAAAGCGGTATATAAGAACCTCGAATTATTATTATTAATATTAAATCCTCATGCGACCAATCTGTTGTTATACATATATATATCACACCAGTTTGACCTTGCCAATAGCTCATGTACGTGCGTTCACAGCCTGGTTATACGTCAGTTCCTACTATGGTATCAGCTGGTGTAACTATTGATCTAAACATAACCACTGGCAAATTCTCCGATGATTTTTACTCCTTTTTAATTGAGTCTTCGTCAAACATTTTCGTCCTTGAAATCCAATCATAAATGGGGGTTAACTACTCCCATTGATATAGATTTTGGCCATCAGGGATGAGAAAGACGAATATTAGGTTCAAGTTAACAGGTTTTCTGACAAGAAAAGAAATGAATTAGAAACTGAAGCTGCTAATAACATTTATAAAAGTATAACATGATAAAAAGAGCTATGTCTATCAGAAATTGTTAAGTTTACTTAACAGCAGCAAACCTAATTGGTAATCAAAGATACACACAGAAAAGTTTGATACATGATAGGATAAAAAAGGAAAAAGTAATTTGTAATTTGAGATCTGATTTTCGGCATCGACCAAACACATTTTAAGGAAATCGATTTAATTAGTTGTAGATAGAGAGTAAAAAGTCTAAACGTTCTAGCCATCATCACTTTTAAAGACAATAACAAATATAACAAAAACACCATATATTGCTAGCATATTCTAAAGAAACTATCTCCTGGTGGGGTGGGGGCTCCGAGGATATTTTTTTTTTAAGAATCTGTTGCCTTTTTGTGTCTTTTCAATTCCCGTTGTCTATTTTAAATTGGCATTTAGTTGAGTTTTTTTTCTTTTTGATTATTTTTGATGTACATGCAGTAGTTTGCTTTTTAGCTAGCTTTTAGAGTAAAAGTTGCAGTAAATAATACTTAAGCATGGCACTAAAAGCTGACACGGTAACAAGAGCTTATACAGAAGGGAAAACACTCATACGATCACGTTCTTCTGAAGGGAAAAAACATTTCTGACACCAAATGTGGCACCCGTCACGATTTCCTATAAAAAAATAAACATTAAAGCATATGTTTTAATATCTATTGTATGTGCTAAAAATGTCATATCAAAATAACAAATAAATTGTTCATAAGTTGATATAATGTTCCTACCAGTTTCGATTTTTATACACCAACGATTCTTTATTGCAGTTTTGTGTTACACTTAGTATCTATATGTAATTTAACTCTATATTGTCCATACTAGGCAGCCGCTGGACGTGCTCCTCCCGAAAAAACACTCTCCCCAGAGAGCCATTCACGCTCTACATAATGGTCTAGGAAGACGGTTTATGGTTTTCATTCCATCATTTCTAAATTCTCGTATGTTAAGCTAAGTAATGTAAAGTGAAAAGGACGGCTTGTTGGACGGAACCGTCTGATTCTTACGTCCCCTGGCGGCAATTTTGCCAGGCCACTACTCATGTAAAATTCTCTCTCTGTCAAATGTACTTTAGTTTGAACCTCGTTATATATGTTATTGTCCAGTGCACTTTCTTGCAGCAAAGTTCGTAAATCACGGAATAATTTATACAAGAGACATATAACATCAGTTTTATGTATGAATAGTATTTCATTTTGTTGTGTTTTTGTTTCCATTTTAATGCATAATATTGTTTTTTTTCTTGAAATCTAGCAAAACAAATGTTGTAGAAAGCATTCACAAAAAGGTAAATGCAGAAACACAATAGTGTAACGGATTAATGCAATGGGTATTTAAAACAAAATAGATGAACAAAACAAACAAAACGAAAACTGCTTGCTGTTTATCACTATAACAAAGAGAAAACTATTCATGGGTGATTGACACGAAATAAATATACTGAGTTTGCTACCACATACATGTAAAAGGTTCCAGCTTTAAGTAGTATGATTTCAACCACTAGACAAGAGGAAATCAAAACATTATTGGACAGTTCAGAAATTCCTGTACCCGTACCTGTATTGACAATTACACATGATTAAGTATTTCCTTACTACTATACATTGAAAGGTTTGTTTAACATTAGTAGAAGGCTTGTGTGTAGTTAGATGTAATATTAGCTCTAAACAGCCACGATCTCGCTCATCCATTTCGTCTACAATGTCGAAAGACTTCGAGAGGACATGTGATGAAATGGATCTTGAGAACTCCAGCCGTAGGATAACATGGTGTTGTCGGCGACGAGCTAGCACAATAAACTACGTATCAATCAAGGGGGTGATGTATGAACACTGAATACCAACGTCAAACCAAGTACGCCTCAGAATGCTACAATCTCTCCAATGGCGGTGAAACACTCTACCCAGAAAATAGCCCATGTAAAGAAAAACAGACGCCAGGATCAATATCAAGAAAAGTGGAGTTAGACATAATACAAGTGATATATTAGTGTCAGATCTGTAATACAAAGTTAGTTCCACTGAAATATTCCAATTAGGAGATGTCATGTCGTGGGCAAATTTGTTATTGTGTATTTAGTTTGGTAAGTTCTGTTTCCAGCACATACGATCCGTATTAATGAGAATTGAGGATGCGTACCAGTAATAGTCAATAACGTTGGATATGAAGCATAAAACAATATATACGATTTTGGTGCTATCATCGACGATTGAAATGTTACTTCATTCGTTAGATAAGGAAAGGGTATTCTCTCTATTGCATTTAAATGAGGGACCTGGAAGTTTCCTTTATAAATTGTCACGGGAGGTCGCACCATGAACTCTACATTTAATTGATAAAAACGTAAGAATAAGTTTAAATAACGATCATACAGCGTAGCAGCATTTAATTATGAGCCAGCTATTGTTTAACAGATATGTTCTCAATATACAAGCCTTCGTTAAAAGTTCAAAACGACTATTCACATGTGAATTCAAACCTTTTAAATTAGTGAAATTGTGAAGAATTCAGACGCGTTACCGAGGGCAAATTTGAAAATACATTTTTGCCAACAAGTAATGGAGAACAATAATTCTTGTTTTTCCAGAAAGCTGATAACATTCACATCTAAGATGCGTTAATATCTTACAACAGGTCGTCAGCCATTGGTTGGCC
This sequence comes from Mizuhopecten yessoensis, assembly GCF_002113885.1. NCBI lineage: Eukaryota > Metazoa > Mollusca > Bivalvia > Pectinida > Pectinidae > Mizuhopecten > Mizuhopecten yessoensis. The sequence continues at coordinate 493,596 of NW_018406777.1, read as the reverse complement.
GCCGCTAGCGCGAGATGAAAGAGAGCTGGTGATGACATTTCAAACCATTGTCATAACAACATATATCGCTTATGCGTTTTTCTTGAAGCTTGTAAACATTTTATCAAATGAACAAAACGTATGTCAACGCTAACATGATACCAAGGTGGGTACGTTATGTAGACATACATACACTCCAGTGATATAAAATACTTTTACCTCCCACAATGTAAATTATATTATCATGTACTTAGGCATTTAGCAGCGAGTTTAGGTAACATAACAACCTCTGATCACCTATATGCTTCCGTAGCATACCCGATATAAATATACCTCTAACTTTATGCAATACTTTGAATCGGTGTATAGAGCTATTACAAATTAGTTCTTCCTTCTATCACTATAGTACGATTCACAAGGTGTACACTAAACATGACAATACCATTTATGAAGGGATGTTTCCCTTTAAACTTTCTTAACTTGAAAGTATCGCACTACCGCACAAAAGATTACTAAATGTTTTATAGAGTTATTTTACATGCAGATGATGAATGTCAAGTTGTGAGTTCATTGTCAAGATTTATCAAGTATCTGCACTGTACGTAAAATACTGGTACATTGTAACGGCAGCAAATACTATGGTAAAATAATGTTTTCGTCTTCCTCCTTAATTCGCATGTGTGCTTGTACATAAATTGACGAATATCATTCAACAGGACTAGCCTGCTGATAAAAGAACCGCAAATATATGCACATTTACAATATTGAATTGAACCAAAATTATATAAGAACAAATCTAAATCCATTACATCTTACACCAAAAAGGCAAAGAAAGAGTTACAACGCAAGTCATTACAATTTACTTCATATCGAAATATTTCGATAGTTCTTACATTAGTTTGATACAAGCAAACCCCAAAAATCTTATGAAGCCGTCCTGTCATACAGGATTACAAATCTTAATATTCCTAGTATAAAAATGTACATCAAAACGTTCATTCTGTATTGAACATCATTCTAATAAGCGATACATTAGTCGCATTATGCATTGATTAAAGTTGAATTTATGAGTTTACCTCGAACTATTTTAACGATTATTTTGTTGTATCGGATATACCAGACATTTAGATATTGTAGTATAAAACACAAATTAATATGCTAACGTAAGGATGATGAATTTGAGTGGTAAAATATAGGTACATAGCATAGAAATAAGACAGGTCACGTGATTAAATAATAAAAAGGATACGGTAAGCTGCTGAATAGGCTAAGTATAAACAGTTGTTGGTTCTCTTTCGATGCATTCAATTTTGCATAAATTAACGCATCAAGAAAAATGCGCACATGTCTTGTTTTATAAGTTTGAGTCAACACATTTAACACATTATGATATAATTTGAATGGAAAGCAAACTATTACTGAAAGCGAATCTTATTAAAGTTGATGATGGAAGGTTAAGTATCAAACAAGAATGATGATAAAACTTAGCTTGCATAAAGAGGTGTTTCTAAACGTAGGTATTACTTACCTTATCGGGAGTGAGGTAAGATAACATTGTCCTCCATCATAATTCCGTAATTAAACTACACTGACGTCTAGTGGCCAATGTATATGTATAAGCTTAGATATACAATATGTAACAGTATGTTGGTAGAAAGGTGTCCCTTGTGCAGTTGGTGTCCCCCTACATCGTCTTGCTATCTAAGCAACACGCATGTGCTCTGTTCGATAGGTTTTGCGCTGCGTGACTTAGTAGCGGCGCATTCACAAGCTTAGTAAGCCATTGGAGCCAATGTATTAGGTACTGACTATTTAGGCTCTCCAGCCACGATCAGTTCTAACATGCGAGTACGTGAATTTTGTGTACATGAGATGCACATACATGTTCTTATTAATGCATTTCTTTTCATAGATATTATAGTTCATAATGCATAAGGCACTCGCGTAAAAAATATGATATTAAAAGCCTATATTTAGACGCACATGCCAGCATCAATCATCGATACTTTAACTGTGATAACAATAGTTAGATACACAATGTAAATTATGTTTGTTTTATTTTTTAAATTACCATGTTCACCATCTTTGTCTATAATAAACCAATTGCAATGCTCTTTAAAGAAATTGATTCAATTCAGTCTTTGGCCTATGTGATAAGTGCGATGGTAGCTGCTTATGAAAGGTAAACTACACTGTACATATTACGTTTTCAAATATTTGGGTTTCAACAATAGTGTCTATTGTGGTTTCCATTTAACTGACCCGGTTTTTATTTTGAGTGAATGACATTACTTGGATTTGACCTAGATTTATACGGCGGGTGTCGTTGATGATGCAGAAAACGCTTCTCATTTTGTAACACCTCTTAGTACCTTCTCAAATGTATCCTTGTAAAATCTTTCATTTGTTCATATTATATCTTGCTATGATTTAATCGAATTGGAGTAATAGTTATGGTTTTGTTTATACACCTGGATATTGTTTTCTCCTTACGATATGTGACTGTTAAATATATCTACTGCTATATATACACACTATATAAGTGGCTAAATGACGCGTTTGTCCGCTTTAAAACACATGTAATAATTGAGGCAGTAGATACCTGATATAAATTTTCTTAATCATATGATTTACATAAAATAGAAATTGTTTTCTTGAGGTAATATTGCAGCATTTCTTTCAATTTAACATATGACGCTGCAATGTGTAACTTTGAGATTATTTCATTATACTATTGATAATTGAGATAAGTCGTGTTGGATTGTCATCGGCGTGGCTTACAGTACACAGATTCATTAACATTAAATCCTGTGTGTGAGAAAATATCCAACCTCCCGTACTTATTCTGTTTTCTCTGAAATAACAATTATCAATCGCCAGATCTTCGTAATAAATTAAATGTGTGCACGCAATTGTGATTTATTAAAAGATTCCAGCAGCATATTTCTAATTGTTTCTCAAAAGAATAAAGAGTTTACATTTCCGGTTACGTGATGGTTTCGGAACACTATGTGCAATATCTTATAGTTAACGTGATTGATTTGTATTTTTTCTTGAAATGTGTGCTCGATGAATTTGTAAAACAAAAATTCAATTTTATTTTTCTCTTCTTTTATAGTGCGAAAGGTCTTTTGCACATCTAAGACTCAATCCGGAAGTTCTTCCTGATCCTACAGGCAAGCGAACTTCCGGTATTTACGAAAGCCACGTTTTCTTACCTGTTCGTGGCGTCGATAGTCTCGCCCATTCGAAAAGATTGCTAATTTGCAAGATTATTTGCCAGACTAGAATTAAGTATTTCGCAGATCAGATGAAATGTTCTGATCAAGATGGACATTGAAGTCAAAACCAATCACGAACTGTTCTTTGAGTTGTCAATAAATGTTTATAGAGAATGGCGCGTAAACACTTTAATGGGGGGAGCTTTCTGTTTTAATATAACTCATCTGAGTGGAACACGAGTTTATTACTTTGTGTGGCAGTGTCCGTCTGATGCAGTCAAAATGTACATGTGTCAGACTAATATCGATATGCCACAGATAAGGACAAATTATATAATGAAATCATAGATCTAAGAACTCCTTTTAATCCACTACTGTTGACCTAATCCTTCACAGTTATGCAGTTTTGTCTGATTACAAGATTTGTTCTCCAAAAGAAAGGAGAACCATTCATTACATGTAAAACGAAAACATAAATTTAAAGCAATTCAAATGTACCGTTTAGTAATATATTGATTTTGAATCGTATTGAAATAATGTTTGTTTAATTTATGTCTGAATCACTGGCAATTACTAGCTGGAGATTGTTTATCGTTTTTATATATTTTAAATACATATAAATATATAAAATTTGAAATCTACCTGTTCGAAATTTATACCCGTTTATGAGATTATACAATTATAAAAATTAATAACAGATGTTATTAATGCTCTCTAAATTACTTGTTGTATCGTTTTATATGCACCTTCCCATAACGCTGTATTTCAGAATATATTTTAGAACACTCTAAAGATTTACGTCTTTTGATCTTTAGATTTACTGACGAGTCATAAATAAATATACGAAATGGTCATATGGTTCAGTAAAAATGCTTAATTTATTTGTTTTACATCTTTTTTTTTTAATTACTTTCTTATTAATATATCTAGTGCTCATTTTTCAAGCGCCTGAAATCAATACGACATTTTAGTCATAATAGAACCCAATCAGAACTAAGATTACAAAGCTAGTCATACATTTTTAATCATTGTTATCCTTTATCCGTTTTATTGTACTTGATGAATATAAAACAAGCGGAATTTAAAAGTCGACATATTGATAGATAACTGTTGTGAGATAATGCTACCGTCTTATAAGAGATCTCATAGAGAACATTAGGCCACCTGTATCCGTTATTATGACAAAACGTGATCCGCCACGATGTTAACAAGCTTCTAAATTGTGTTAAAATGATTTACAGAAAATACACTGTTTGAAGTACGGTTTGTGATTACCACACTCTGTAACTTGATCAATCACTACATACACAATCATCAAATGAAACCTTAGATAATTAAAATGATGTTTCATTTCAGAATACAGTTGGACGATTTCTTTAAAGAAGCAAAACGAATTATCGTTTTCTTCCGTACAGAAGACGGAGTTTCTGCATGTGACACACGTCTAGTTCAATTACTATTTGTTAGGTATCATGGCAACTAATTACGTCTTGCCAGCTCACACAACTCGTTTATCTTCATAAAAGCATTTCAAACAAAATCGATTAAATGCTTAAAGGAATGATTGAGTAACATTTTATAATGAGAGACATCAATACATCGATATTATTTTCCGCAATTCAAAAGATAAATTCATATTTAAACATGTCAGCATCTATATTTTCTTCTTTCCTTTCCTAGAAATCACAGAATGTCCTTGTAGGATTTTGTTTTGTCTTTCCAAGAGGAATATTCACAGCGGGTTAATGTAACAGTTCATTTTAACCTTTCAACAGGAAAGTCTCGTGTGAATTCCTTAAGCAATCTTCTAGATTTACAAAATTGGAAAATGGCATCATTCACTATGTCTGCTGCAGGATGCCTTTTCTTTCCGTTTCTTTAATCACAAGGGAGGGATTACATTTTACACGGATGTCCAATTATTGTCGTTGCCATGGCTATATAAAAGTAAGTGAAATATCCGTACTTCAAACGTGAACCTTATCTATAGACACGTATCCGACACGTCGTAGTCAAACAAAGCGGTAAGACACCTTAATATTAAACAGACACGTGTAAGACACCTCTATGTTAGATACACTTGGAAGACATTTTAACATCAGAGACACATAATTATATATTTGTTAAAACACTTATTAAGACAATTGAGTGTCGGAGACACATAAAAAAAACATATTTGTAAAAGAGACACTTTTAAGGATGAACGCAACAAACCCACACATGAAACGGCATCTTTAAAATAGGTAATACATGTGGATACAGTAAGCCAAATATGAATGACACTGGATCATGCAGATGTTTCATCTGTCTAGCACGCATCGGTAATATTAGGGGCAAAAACAATGAAAATTCATACTGTCTACACTGCTGTTGAAAAAGGGATGCAGGTTCGTAAAACCCCAAAATCTATGAATTTATATATTTAGAGGCAAATCTATGTAAGAGAGGAAATTAGCAGACGCATCGGAGCCAAAGATACCCTTTTAAGGCGTGTGTATGTCAGACTTCCCTGTAGTAGAGAAACTCTTAAGATCTGCATTGAAACTACAATTGTAAGACCAATACAAATATGAGGGAATTAAGACAAGTTAGTTAAAAAGACAACTGTATCAGACATGGCTAAAAGTTTGCTGTTTCAGAAAGACATCTCTTACGTTGATATTCCTATCGTCCAATGTACCAGCTGCCTGGTGTAGGTTCCTGATAATTTCATCACATCGTCAAAAGTGACGAATGTTTGTCCCCAATGCTGAAAGGTCTGGGGAACTTATATGTCTTGCTATTAATATTACACGTGACGTAAACTACATGGAATGGAAATTTTGCAAACGGGTTGAAAATACCGACGGAATATCGTAATGAACTGGTATCAAAATGCATAGCAGAGGAAACCGCTTACAGTGTTTGGAGCAAAATAGAGCAAAACACTCGTGATGTTTTTGCACAAAGTCAACACAGAAAACAAGAAAACCTCTGTTAACGTTTAAAAAAGGCTTTTGTTTAACACAGTCATTTTCGAAACAAACATAGACCACACTCGCTACGTTATGATAAACAATTCCAACAAGCTTTGTAAATGACACATTGACACATATGTTCCTGATGTGACCTGATTCAGAGGGGAAGAACTTTACAAACAATAAATCTTACTGATGATACCAAAGCAACATTTCGATTCAGCCATTCAATTTTCAAATAATTGCTCAAGTTTAAGGTTTTTACGAAAATTAGAATGTACTAATTGAATTGTGGACCTGTGTCAATATTATATAGCAGGTGCTTGTTCGATTAATTGTTGAAGTTTACGACTAGTAAGAGCGTGCAAACAAACTGGATGTAATTAGTACCGTGCTGAATACATTACGTGTACTCGTCAATGATAAAGGTGGCTTCAGTGTTAAAGTAGATTGCTACAAAATGGATCTCAGCCATTATTAAACGAGCTACTGTTGTGTAAAATAGAACAAGCTAGACTCTACGGCGTCATCGTATCATGGCAGAAATGGCAGTTAATGTCAACATGAAATTAAGGTTACCGTGTGTAAACCTTTTTTCCAAATCTTCTCCAAAAATTACAATACTTAAAGGTTTTAAATGGAAGTATAGGACTTTCTGCTATGGCTTCCGTCTCTTGTCAACTGCAGGAAAGAATGAAGATTACCAATGTTTTAGGAGTCAGGTAGTTAGTATTTAATGCTGTCAGGTTCTTAAAGTCTATTGTAGAAAACCTAGTGCTCCCGACGGCCGTAACATGTCTGGCGTAGATAGAAGCCTCTCCAGGAACTAACCTTTACTCATAACTTCACAAACAGTAAACATGTCAACAAGCTCATTCAGCGACAGTAGCTTACACGAAGAGCATTCAAACTGACCTTCTAATTTATTCTATTCACGACCGTAACTTATCTTGAAATACATTTCAAACTAATATTTCTGGTATATATCTACAGAAAAAGGGTTTGCTACATCTTCCAACAGTCGTATACATGTACAAGTAGACCTGAATCCATATTTTGTCCAGAGTTCTTTCCACAATTTGAAAGGTAACGGTTTTTATTAAAGAAGAAAACAAAACAGGGTTAATTAAGATGGTATGCAACCTTTTATATAATAATATTATGACAGTTATCTCTCTTAAATGATTAATTAAATGATTAATCATAAACTTAGCATTATTAAATACATCTTTGAGTGCCCTCCAAATAGTCTTAACCCCTCTGGCCCCTGGGGTATCCGAGGGGCCAAGGGCCCTTTTTGAAGGTAAGTGTAATTATTCATATGATGATGATGAGAAATGATATAGCACTTTCTGGACCCCTTGCCCCCTTTATTCAAAATCACATTTTTTTGCCAAGGTAAGGTTATATATGACCCCACAGAAAATCTCCAGTGGACTTCCCAGAGGGGTGGCCAGCTGAAATATGTTCTAGAAGGTCCATACTTATGAAAAAATGAGGCCACCCTTTGACAGCAGGGGGGTGATCACTTAACCCCTCTGGCCCCTTGGGTATCATGATGACACGAAAACTGGATAGCCGCCCAAAACAACAGAAAATAATCGACACTGACAATAGGAGGGTTGGACCTGACTCCAGGACAGTCGATCCTGAGAACAGGACAGTTTGCACTGATAATAAGACAGTCGGGTTTGACAATACGACTGTCGGCCCAGACAACAGAACTATCGGCTCAGACAACAGGACAGTGGGCACAGCATTTAGCTAGATGTAAAAGAAGATCATATTCTTAACGATGTTTCTGTACATTATATTATCTCTCCTTATAATATAGGTTTGTATTGATACTGACAGTTCTAGACCCGTCTCCTTATCTAATATATCCAGTCAGAGTTTATACTAAATTAATTGTCTGTATCATAACGAAGTCAGATTATACGTCATACAACAAGGTATCGACATACATATTCACTTGCCCTTTTATGTTTTTCTATTATACTTTTTGGGGGGTTTTGATTTATAAAGCTAGCAGAGTTGTATAAGCTGAAATGATTAATTGTATGATATTTCACGCCTGATCAGTGCTTTTGATAATTTAAAATGGGCGTATATTCTTTGGTAGGTCTTTTTCTAAAGTGGAGTTTATTTGATCTGAACATCCGTTGAAATGATAATGAGGTGTAATGGTACTTGTGACCGTTTGATTAACACCGTCCATCGCTTTCCATCACGTTGATTGGTTAAAATCCGGAACTGTTGAACGTGACGGTTTGAAATTTGGCGAGTATTGATTTTGCGTCCACCAATTACAAACTCCTTTTGTGATGAAGTCCCATGAACAACGCTTGAATAAAGCACTTCATTACAATGGAACAATTCAAAAATAGTTTATGTATGACAAAGAAAACAATTGGCGATAGACATGGAAAAATAGCTGTGAGATTGTTGCATAATAGATAATAATTATTACTCAATCATATTCCTACGCAGTCTGAATGGGCGATTGTAAACAAAGATATAGATAACTCGACAACAACATTAATTAATCACGGTAGTTAAGAGTCTTCAAAACCTATGAATGTTGTTTATCTAAATTTAATTTTCATTTTTTTAAATGAAAAAAAAGCATTAAACATGATAAACAATATGCACTCCATGAGGTACATCCGTATAACACTAATTAGAAAATAATAAATGATGTGAGAAATGAACGAATTTTGACAGGATTTTAATAGTCAATGATGTAAAATCAAATTAACATAAAATAACAAATCGGTGGCAATACATTAATACAATGTACATGTAACTGTATCATGTCTAACAGCGAGAGGGGGAAACCGCAATATTTGAAAAAAAACAGTCAGTTTCCACACTTACTGTATTATCATTGTTCTACCATCTGTCAATATATTTGTTCCATACTATTTGTCGAGTCATAGTATTATATGAGGGATGCTGTAAAAATATGTCTGTTAATTTTGTTGCTGAAACAAAACAAACAAAGCAAGCAAATTAAAGAAAATATTTAAAAATATATTTTGCGTCGTTTAATATTATGAATGCGTGCATCCGGGATACGAAACAAATAAATGATTTCAATAGGTAATAATAAGATATTGTTCAAAACAAATTTCCACTTTCACTTTTAATGTTGTGGGCGAATACCATACATGAAAGCTTATTACGTGACGATTAGCTTAATAATTGTAAACAAAAATATCATTCGAACTTTAAACGATCAAACTAGGCCAAAACATGAAACACAGAATCAAGGGCATGCGTCTAGTGCTTCATGGAGGACACCCACCATGTAAATCTAGTTCAAATCAATGTCCGCATATAATAATAAATAATTGTAATTCGAGGTTCTTATATACCGCTTTATCACAACTTAGTTCGAGGTCGTCACACAGCGGTTCACAAATTATTATCCGTTATTATAGGGCCTTTGCAACCAGCCAATATTTTTCTCAACTCCCTGGCGAGCATACACCCAGGGCTGCCATTTCGGTGCTCACAGCTAGCATTCAAAAATTCTAGCACTACCCATCCACTTACTCGTTTACAGCTGAGTAGACTGGAACAAGCGGAGAATAGCATCTTGCCCAAAAATACAACACAGTGCCGTAACGTCAACTCGAACCCACAACCTTTCGGTCACGAGCCCGGCGTCTTACCACTAGACTGCCTTGCCTCCAATTTATCACATTATTAAGCCTTAGGGTTGAACACCATGCTAAAAGTAAGGTGCAACTGTAAATAAACATTACCACCTGTCATCAGTAATCAGTATGAGCCAATTAAACTGTGCGTGTACCTTTTAATCGCATTGGACCTTCTGTAAGCTCATTGTGTGAACAACATGTAAATATATCAACAGCTATTTTAAAACCTGGTGAACATAGATCTGACGAAAGACGTCCACATGTCGTCTATATACCAGAGTACACACGATCCGTGCAAAATGTCCCAAGCGCTTTGTCGTGTTTCAGTTCAATATATACAATTTGTATTTTGAAAATGGCATTTGAACACAAATTCAACAGTTGTAATTGAATAATAGTTCTCGTGTGTCTCTGAAGCCTATTCCATTACCTCTTGTATCCCATCCCCATGATACCGCGTGACCGTACCAGAAGTGGTTCCGTGTCTCTTCAGATCAATAAAGGGTTGTGTACACACAAAAAGACCTGTAAGAACACATCGCCACTCGAAGTCAACACAGCAAAGACAATATATTTACCAGTATCAGATTCTTTTGAATCCATCGACTACGAGAAAATTGGATTTTCAAAAGTGCAATTTAGTCGCATGGGAATAGCATTATGACATTAAAGTCTTCAATTATCTCCTTTGGTTGTTACAGATAATTATTACAAACCTTTATCAATTAGGTTAACGACCTATTTGATATCAGTTGAAATATATGTTATCACGTAATTGTTGTATTTATGGTGCGTTTGATCCGTTCGAGATGTTTCTTGATAATGGAGAGAGAAGCATGTAGTTGCATAGAACAATCTAATTAACATGCTCAAATACCAATACAGTACGTACACAATTGTATTATGTGTTTTACTAAGCATGCACACTTGAATTAGGCAAACAATGTCGAGCAAGAATTAGAAGATTAGTTTGTTTGAGAATGTAACACAGAAAGAACTACTAAACGTGAAAAGGAACACAGTCATCAATATCAGTAGTAATCTGTCCAGCACGGGAATCAGCGATACGATTTACAGTTATGTTTGCTACAGTTGTTGTAGGGAATAGGTGTTTTGTTTGTGAGGAACGCCTGTTTTTTTTTTTATAGATTTACTGTTTACATGTTCAATTTAACAACGATGAATCACAAAATGATCTGTTTACCTGGGGTAGCACCACTGGAATGCATGATATGGCCAACATAAGTCAATTATTCACAACTTTGTTAACTGTCAATATCTTAATAAACATGCATTCTTTGATAACAAAACAGCTCTCCTTTTTATATTATATATTGCCATTTTCACTATGCAGTGTCATTCTAATCACATATATGTTTTACCTTAGCCTATGATCATTTACATTATAAATGAACGAAAGAAGGATGATTGTTTTCGCCAATTCTTAGAAGATAAAACAAATCGATTATCCTTAGAAGATTAAAAATTGAGATCAATGTGACTTTACGGCACTTGCCTTTGAGCAGTGTTGTTATGGTTTCCAGAGTTCAAATGTAAAGACATCAAGATTGCCGAGATTGTCCAGGGCAAATCAACATCAAATCATTTGATATCACAAATTGAGAAAACGCTGTCCCTCTCTACCCAATCAGATAGGACGAGATAGAATTGATGGACGCCCAGCTGATGTACGGGGTAATGTTACATAACATGATATACGGTTACGAACAGGCGGCTTGCCTATCAGCACGGAGTAAAACGCTTCATCTCTTCTGTCCTAACCAAATGTGCATTGTGTGGTATGATGGGAATCTGATCCTAAAATATTGGCATCTCAGGGGGACAATGAATGGAGTCACGTACGGTTAGTTTAAGTTGTTTAAGAAGAAACAGAATCAATCAAGTCGCTTTTTCTTCTCCTTTCTCCAATATTGTAACTGATATACAACAGTTAGTGGATATGTTTTCATCACCCAAAATCAGCTCTTGTCTACTCTTCAATACAAACCATGAACAATTATGTGTCTATTCAAACCATGACATGATATCGCGAGGTGAGCATGGGTTTAAAAACCTTATTAAGTAAGTAATGACTTATAATTAACAACCATGTAATGAAAGGTAATTTTTGTCTGATTTGAACAAGATAACTTTAACAAACATTCAGTTATACATTAGGTAAATATTTCGATAAATGTACAATAGGCCTATTGAACAGCGTCACCATCATGTGTCGTTATTTTATTTTTTTGTCTTTAAGTGATTACTGTGCAAAACATGATTAAAACAACCTTTTAATGTAAGTGTTGTGTCAACGTTAGGTAGCATTCTTAAACACAATAAAAGAAAATAATTACATAGAATCCAATATGTACCACACCATCAATATAAAATAGGATAAGAAATATATACGGATACCACAGCTTCACCTTACGAAAACAAGGTATACCAAAGTGTCACCAAACAAGGTCAAACTAAACCACAATGTCACCATACACAGGTAAAATATACCACATTGTCGCCATACGAAGGTAGAATATACCACAGTATCACCATACAAAGGCAAACTAAACCATAATTTCACCATACGGAGGTAAAATATAGTGTCTCCATACGCAGGTAAAATATATCACAATGTCACCATGCGGTAGAATATACCAGAGTATCACCATACGAAGGTAAAATAACCCACAGTATCACCATACGCAGATAAAATATAGCACAATGTCACAATACGAAGGTAGAATATACCACAGTGTCACCATACGAAGGTAAAATATACCACATTGTCACCATACGAAGGTGAAATATACCAAAGTGTCATCATACGAAGGTAAAATATACCACAGTGTCACCATACGAAGGTAAAATATACCACAGTGTCACCATACGCATGTAAAATATACCACAATGTCACCATACGCATGTAAAATATACCACAGTATCACCATACGAGGGCAAATAATACCACAGTGTCACCATACGAAAGTATAATATACCACAGTATCACCATACGAAGGTATAATATACCACAGTATCACCATACGAGGACAAATAATACCACAGTGTCACCATACGAAGGTAAAAAATATACCACAGTATCACCATACGAAGGTAAAATATACCACAGTATCACCATACGAAGGTAGAATATACCACAGTGTCACCATACGAAGGTAAAATAAACCACAGTATCACCATACGAAGGTAAAATAAAACACAGTATCACCATACGAAGGTAAAGTATACCACAGTGTTACCATACGAAGGTAAAATATACCACAGTATCACCATAGGAGGACAAATAATACCATAGTGTCACCATACGAAGGTAAAATAAACCACAGTATCACCATACGAAGGTAAAATAAATCACAGTGTCACCATACGAAGGTTAAATATACCACAGTATCACCATACGAAGGTGAAATATACCACAGTGTCACCATACGAAGGTAAAATATACCACAGTATCACCATAGGAGGACAAATAATACCATAGTGTCACCATACGAAGACAAAAAACCACTGTGTCTATTTAGTTCTCATCAGAGCTACTAAAGGGCAAACGAATTATATACCTCTTTATTACTCTTTCATAAAGTCTTAAAGTACAACTTTTGGCTTCAACAGACAATTTATACATAAAACAATCTTAAATATAAATCTGCCAGGATAAACTGAGACCAAGGCCAACCACGTAGACTGATAGTCCAGAACCGTCTTGTAGCGTAAAAACAAAACCACTTGAATACGAAACTATTGAAGCACCTGTTTACAAATCCTGTTTTCAAATGAAGAAAGTCGAGCCCAAAGTGGAAAGTGTGGTTTTTCTCTCTCACTCCCCTACCCTCTATAAAGGAATAATTTAGATGAGAAAAACAAAGAGAAAACTTTCTACACAAATTGTCCGGCTATGATATGATGTCATTTATTAAGTGAAAGTGATGTCATTCAATTTTTAATTACTGTAATCAATTATCAAAGTGAAGCAGCCTGTCCTATTCAGCTCCTGTTGCTTTCCTTCATGTGATTGTTATGGTGTGTTCTGTAATTTGGCTTTGATAATCGTCCTTTACAAACAATGAATTATGTTGATGATGTTGGTTGCTAAATATATGAAGCATAATGTAGTTATATTGGTTCGTGGAAACGCGGTTTTCACAAGCAGTGACATGCTCAAAAAAGGGAAAACAAAAGTACAATGCTCTCCAAAGTTTAGCAGATCAATACCTACACGCATTCCTCTTTAAATCATGATGTGTGGCCAATTGGTTGGCCCCTAATCTTGTCATAAATTCTTACGGAGTATCAGAATTCTCCTCGTATTTGATGTGTCCATAATCTAGTGGACAAGATAAGCGAATAATTATAACTGTTTCGGGAATTCTAAATGTCTCGCAGACATAGATCATCAGAATAATTATGGGTAATTTCAATCACCAAACAATCCTTACCATGTGATTTATGGTAACCAGAAGAAGCATGTGTTCTTCCCTTGTGGCAATTGAAGGGAATGCTGTCATCGAACGAGTGTGAAGGTTACACGTGGGAGTTATCCGTTATTAGGTCTGATTGGAGGTCTACTTTTGACACGGGCTGGAACTCACGGTAGGAATTATTCACGAGCAACATAGTCATAGGATCTATAATACTGATAAGGTAATTAGGACTGCACAACAATACTAGTTAATTGAGGTGATTGTCACATTAGAACAGCTCAGAGCAGCCCCATGTTTCACGGTAGCGTGCCTCGTTATTAAAAGCTAATTAGGAGACATCAGGTGGCACGCGCTGAATCAACTTCTCTGTGTTGATCCGGAGTCGTGACCAATAATCCATACTTAGAATTAGAGTTACAGAATATTTCAATAATGGTAATAATAATAAAAAAATCTTTGAAAGTCATGAATGTAAGCTGATCAAGCAGACCTGTCTAAATATAGAACAGCAAATATCACGCTTAATAACGTTTTGTTACTAAAGAAAAAAGAATAAACCAAATTTCTGAAAAGATATTACTACTAAAATGTGGAGAAAATTTAAAGTCAAACCTAATACCATCTTACTGCTAAGGTGAGAAAAAAACAAAAAACGAAGAAAAAAAAGAAACAAAAACAAAACAGAACAAAAACCTTTCAAAGCATGTTACGTCTGCAGTGTGGGAAAACCCCTGATAACGTTATCTGACCAAAGTGTAGAAACTACACACACAATATGTGATCACTACTAAGGTGAAGTATGCTTCAAAACCGATTACATCTTACTACTAAAGTGTTTAGAGAAAAACAAAACATCAAACCTGATAATATAATTAATATAATTATATAAACTTTATTTTCTTACAGCTTATACTAATTACTTTTAATGGCCCGGATGTTAGCGTGCGGGGTCTTACTGTGGGAGGAAACAGGAGTACCCGGAGAAAACCCACGTGATCGGGCAGGTGATTAAATACCTTTTCACGTCCGATCGGGGAATCGAACACCGGCCGTCTTGGTAAAAGACAAGTGCGCTATTCACTGCGCCACCCGCCACCCGACCACCCTGAGGATATAGCCACTTAAGTGTTGAGAAGAAACTTAACATCAAACCTGATTTCTTCTTACATCAAACGTGATCACCGTTTCTACCAATATTTAATTACAATGATTTTTTTTTTATCACAAAAAGTTAAAAATTTGTAATAAAAATCAACACAACCGTAAAAAATAAGATAATAGAAGACAGAAAAACACCAAAACACACTGAAAAACAACATTATTTGAAAAACAAAAAATGAGGATACCACAGCGTCATATATATAACAGCAACAGGAAGTCGTAGGATACTGAAGTGGAAGTAACAGCGTAAAAAGATAAAACCTAAGACGAAACCAAGTGCTCTTAAACGACATTAAGGTAAAAATATAAAGAAAATCATTTACATAATTAAGCCATTTTTGAGTTTCATGTTTCAAATTAATGTTGTAAAAGATAAATATAAAATTATCATCGTCACCTAGGAAACAACCACGAGAACAAAATGAAGGGGCCAGTACTACGTGATGATGTGCTGCTGATTGAGAATCATGTTGATAGTAATGTTGATATATCAGAAAACGTTTATAGCTTTGGCCTGAATCCAAGTACAAATGCTTTTGATTGAACGCAGTTATTTGCCCAGTAACCAAATTAAGACCGTCCGTATTTCACAAAAGATTTTTTGATAAACAACATTATGGTTTCATGTTAAAAGCCTACTCTTTTTTCAACTTCTAATAATCAGTTCAATGAAAATGGCGTTTGTTTGATAATTAGATTTCCATGTTGTGTACAGGTTTATTGTATCAACAGAGTGTGGTATGGAGTAGATAGCTATCACTCCCTACTTTAACATTCTCCTATCGTACATTCCCATTAAAACCCAATAGTAAAATCTCTCTCTCTCTCTCTGAAACTTCTTTTCCCCCATATTTCGAGTGATTTGAAATCATTTGTATTTATGAGGTGAAATGGAAGCATATAAAAATCTTAAAGCTTTACAATCAGCATGTGTGGACGAATAGCATTCCCCCGGCGTTTTCCGTTGAACTGAACTACGTCATCAATTTTCGTAAAAGCAGTAAATGTCGATACGTAGATCCGCCGATGATAACAAACGTGCTTTGAGCCATATATCCCTCGAATTGCTCGACTTTGTCTCATTGAATGTTGTGACAATGAAATGTGTTATTTCAGAAAATCGCATTGTTCTCTTACCCAATAGTAAATTAACATAATAATATTAAAATCATATTCTTCCACTTTACTTTTACTACAATGATATTAAGCATATTTACATATAATTTACTAAAATTATGCAGGGTTTCTATCTCCCCTTCTGCTACAAAAATATTAAAATTTTACCCTCTCAACAACGATAATAATGTCATAAAGGGCTCCTCTTTACATATTTTAATCCATTATTCGATTTGCCATTCAAAATTCAAAAGTGAAACCAAAACCTAAAACTGGTCCGCCCAGTCGGACAGATCGCAGAGAAGAGATATCCCCTCTAAGCGCCATGCTTACTAATCTACGTTTATAACACGTCTACATGCGACATCCCAGTTACAGTGCAGCATTGATATTGGAAAACAGTTTTAAAGTTTTTAATTGTAAGAAATACATCGAAGTACTTAGCTAATTGTAGAATCTGGTGCCTTAAACAAACATAACCCCTAAATTGAAACGGTGTTTTTACATCATCTTATTCCATTTCAGTTTTGCAAAGTACTTTATCTTAATTTTGTTATTGTAACTCCTTTTTAATATTCTAAACACTTCTAATGACATTAATAAATATGATGAATGTTTTACCTGTTTTTTTGTTCGTTAAGTGGTAGCCCCGTATAAAAGATTATCAGGCCACTAACCGAACAAAATGCCGATCGGCCGTTAAAAACAAATAAACAGACATGGTCCTAATCTCCTATTACAAAGATTACAATATCATGGAGAGATCATTTCTCCTTCTGGTGCAATGATAATACAATCATGAAAGACTGCTTCCTCTCCGTGCAAAGTTCCTGTCAGTTTCTGCTACAAAGATGATAAAATTATAGAAGGTTCGTCGCTACCTCTGACACTCTTTGATTTTATTGTATACGTTATCCATAAAGTCTAAAGCACCATTTATTTCTAAAAATAACAGATATTATGGTTTTCTGTTGCAATTGCAGTTGATGTACAGCTCCGTGAAGGCCTAACATTTTGGCAGTAACCAGGTCACGTTATCATTGTATTTATGTAAAGGACAAAAGATTTATCAGTTCTATTATCAATGTGTCACCCTTTTCTGTTATGGAAATAAAGCATCCTGATATCGTTCAACTGACAAAAACAGAGCTTCTGATGTTTTCTTCTGCATACAAATACTCTTTACTGTTACTTAGTCTGCACAAATGTATCTGTAATGTCAGGGAGTGTTATGGTATCGATATGAATATACCCAAGCGGTCTGATTTACCAGGTAACAATCAAACAATGTTTGCAGTCAACGATATGGATCAACTTAACCATCAGACCTTACTAGAGTACAACATGTACAGGTTATTTACCCTGAAGTAATTGTATTGTATCATATCCTATAACCTAATGGACATTCAGGAGAACGCCTGGACGTTACGTTCAGAAGATCTGAACTGATATAGCTGACGTGGAATTGTCACTTGGCTTCAGTGCCATCCGTATCAAACGCTTTGACAGGAACCAAACTTACTTAAAGTAATTGGTTATGTCAGAAGGTCATTGGTGCAAATAAAGCATACCTCTGCCTATTAAGGTTATGTATGTTTGCAAGTTATTAATTAATTATACCACGGAAAAAAGAGCGCTTGATGACATAGCCTGAGACATCTCACTATTGTTTCCTTGGATCAAGTGAAATAATTCCGTAGTATACACTTAGTGAAAATCATATATGTACATGTATCTTATGTTATCTCATTCCATTTTGTAAATGTTTTTCTGCTTTATGATAATTTGTTTCCGTGGAGTATGACGTTTTGGTATAGAGGTAAATTCCACGGTGTATGTTTTTGTTTTTAATTATATATCCTGTTACTATTGTGTTTGCATGGTTTTGTTTATGATATAACTTGTTTTCATGGTGTATGTGTTTTGTTGTTTTTTGACTATGCATACCATGCATGCTGCTTTTATAATAGAATTCGTTTCCTTGGCGTTTTGGTATTGTTTGTTTCCAGGGTGTTTGCATGATTACCTTTTTATATTGGAATTTTGTTTCCATAGTGTAGGTATTTTATTGTTCCATTATATGATTAATTTCCATTGTACATACATAATGTTGTGTTGTGGCAAAGTTTGCATCCATAATGCATGCATTATAGGTATGTTCAGTCGTATTCTTTTCTATTGTTGGCGTTCTGTATACTTTGCATATATTTTACGCGCAATCACATGTGATCAACGTTTATCTTTCGTATTATTTTTTATGTTACAAAATCTGTTTTTGGATTACCTCTTGCACGTGCTATGTTCAATATAATTTTCAGTGGAGATTTTTTTTCTCTCACAAATTAAAACTAACAGTTTCCACATAAGATGTATAAAAACCAGTTGATCTTTCCAATCTATGTAAATATCTGTTCTGTCAATATACATGCGGACAAAACAAAACTTCTTTTAGGTGATTTTAAATTTATTTCATTTTTAAATTCATAAAACATTAAAATCAAACACTACTAATTGCATTTTTTTCTGTTGAAACTGCATTTTTAGCAATTTTTTCTCTAAATATTTAGCTGTCACTTTCGATTTAAGGATGTACACCTCTGAGAAGTCAAAACATTCCTGTATTAAACTTTTTTTCTGATATGGATTTTTTAAAAAAGGAGATAATGGCATAGTAGAAAAAGAAAAAAAAATGATATGTCCGTGTGTTCGTTGTTGTGCTATGATCGGTCAAAGATACCAATTTAACACAAAATGTGATTTTAGGTGAATTTTTGGGTTTTGAACATTTTCAGAACAAATTCATACAATTTCTTCCAAGAGTGTTATCAGATATGTATGAATGTTTGTAGAATTGATGAAAATATTATTTTCTTTTAAATATGGAAGTATTTTTTTTAAATTTTATTGTTTTAACTCCGAAAGCCGATTTTAGTTACCCCTACCCCCTATTTTTTAATGAAAGAATACTCATTTTTTTACCATTTTTTGCAGATGAAACGCTTGATACAAAAAAGTTATGCTATTAACCTTTTTTTAATATTCAATGAATTAAAAGAAAATGTGTTTCTCTTTCTTAAACATCCACAGAAATGGGGGGTCAGTGTGCTTCTTATATTGTCCCATTATCATTTGTGTTATTTTTTTTACCTTTTTCGGGGTCAAAAATCAAAAGTGCTACAGTCACACTAAATATGTAAAAAAAATCAATAATGTATAATTTTCCAGTTTGTTGTTTATTTATTTTTTATCATATTAAACATTATAAAGTTGTACAGCAAAATTGAACTTGCTACAATTAAAAATGGCGACACAATACCAACTTAAGTGATCAATTTAGTGTCAAAAAAGGTGATTTTTTGCCTTTTTTGAAGCGCAGGAAACACACATTAATAAACATTTTCAAAATGGCCGCAAAATTGGTATTTTTTTTAAATTTTTGTAAAAAAAGTTCTACAAACAACAGGCATCTAGTTTTTTGACATATTTTTCAGATGCGTGATTGCTAATAAACTTGATTATAATTTGTTAAATATTACAAAAACATGTTACACCAGATCAAACCGAGTCTTGAACGTGATTGAAATCTCAGAATAGTTCATCCTTAAATAAACGGTATTGCTTCCGGACATCTTCATTCAATATCTGAAATATTATGAGATTGCTATTGCTATTTTTTTCCAAATATGTTAAATTTGTCGTTCTTCAATTTCTTTAATTTCTTTAATTTCTTTAATTACATAGTTGAACCTATCAAAACACTTGATCAGAAGACAAAAGAATGCATCATTCAAAAAGTTCACATGATTTACTGCTTTGGGCTTTTTTGACAGGAAATTGATATCCTGATAATATGTGTAGTAGGCAAAAGAATTCGACGGAACAATACTGCTTTGTTGGAAATCTAGCTTTTTCGAGTGATGCGGTATCAGCAGCGTTGAGCTTGGCCAGTAACTGGATGCGTACTCCGTTACACGTTACATTCATTGTGACAGCGTAGTAACCATGGAGAACCGTGTATGCCCGTTTCCTGTGGGTAGAGTAAGTACATTGGTACTCAGAAAGGACCAACGAGCCTCCCCATGCCCTGGAGAACCTTGTAGGCCCGTTCCCTGTGGCTAGGAAGGGTATATTGGTATTCAGAAAGGACCAACGGAACTCCCATGCCATGTCAAGGAGGGAAGCGAAGAGGTCTGGTGGTGGAAGGGGTGCAATGTAACAGGCGAAGAATATCCAGGGAAGTACTGCCTTACTGGCACGCTAGCTTTTCCAGCGATGCGGTATAACCCTTGGACGCGCTATCTAATTCAGCAACGTCGAGCTCGACCGTGGTCATTGGATGGACTGGTGGTCTCGCACGTTACACCTACTATATAACATAAACTATGTCACATGATGCTGTAGTGACCTACTAAAGCTTAAGACACTGGTATGGTGTGTAATGTACTAAGGGTTACTTGGGGATACTGTGGGTTTATCAGATTGATCTTTCATTCCAATCAACTCGGACCATGCTGGTTGATACCCGATAGATTGCCTCCATACACAAGCGTTGTCAGACTCGTAAAATCAATCAAGGAGAAATGAATTTGCGTTCGCTTGCATCAACATTCCAATACCAAATAAATACAAAAAACGGACCTAATTTAGTGGTGGCATTTCCTCCTTTCACTATGATTGGCAGAGGCAATATTTGTAGTAGTTTCAACATGTTTCTTCGTGAAATAAAAATTACAGCAAGCGACAGGAAACCAGACATTGTATTCCTTTGCAATTCTAACGAATGTTATTTTAAGGTGAAGCAAAACTATGTTATGTACTTGTAAACCGGTGTGTTCCGTGTCCACAGATAATTGTGGAACCGGCTGATTTCCTCACATCGAAATGCGCTTACAATGTTCCACATTGTCTCAAACGTCGTAATAGAATATATTATTTTTTCAGTATCTCCATGGTAACAGGGTTTGTTGTGCAATCAATGTTTGATTGTAGGTTCAAACCGACATTTCCGATTCCGTGTAATACAATGATGTATTGTTTAAGTACGCCATTTGCAATTGTAATTGGAAGTGCAGCTTAGAAAAAATACCGATGCCGCATATTTACACTTCAAATAATCCAAATTCATATATCTTTACGTTATGACTTAAAAAATTCAAGCCTGTGGATATTTAGTGGCAATTCACGATCAGTTTAATTCTTTGCGTAAATATACCTTGATGTTATGCCTTCATGCTAGGTCAGCGTGCATACTGCATCGAGATATGAAGGGGTAATTGAGGTACGAAATCAAACAGAGTCTCATTTTGACAAGATTATATGATAATATGCTATTTCAAAAATGAAGAAGCAATTCCAATGAAAGGTTTTGTTATTTCTTAACAAAACGTTAACGATTTTAATACGAAATTAACAGAAAAAGGATTGCTTTGTTTGGTAAGGACGAAGTTTTCAGACGTAACAGTTTGCAAATTTTCGCTTCACACTTTCTTGTTTAGAGGCCTGCAACATCCCACCGTCGTTAGGTGATATGTCATTTTTCTCATGTCACTTAAACCGACACTTCCTGGATTGAAGTACGGTTGATGGCAGTATCACTCCTCCAAAGAACACGTTTATGTGAAGTTTAATTTAAAATCACCTTATCTGAATTTGTAATCCCAGCCCAAAAAATCTGTAGAAATATATAATTGGAATGTGGCTAAACATCACGGGCGTATTCTTAATACGGTAGCATTGTAATCGAGTATGCCATAGAACACGAACTCACTGATTACCTTTCTTTGTGGCAACCTGCTTTCTAGTAATGGTATCAGGATGAAGCACAGAGCTTTGTAATCCACACGCTGTATACATAAATATCAACAGTGACTCTAACTATGGTATACTTTTTGGCTTAGGATGAGCTGATAGTACAGTATTCTATAAAACAACGCCACACACATATGAAGGAAAATCACAATAATTCATTCATATTAAATTAGTCCATCAGAGACGTGGTAAAGCTCTCTCAGTGAAGCAGTCATTCTTGATTAGTCTTAAAGTCCTTCGATTCGACCAATACTGGATTGATCGGGAGCAGAACTATAATTACACAGATAACATACTGTGTTAACCATGCGATGCCCATAGTCGACCTTCCATATAGGTGTGAATGTATGTATTGTTTAAAATCATGTTTGAGTCTTATGTAGAGGATTATACAGATCATGTATCAGAAAATAAGCTTCAGAGCATTTATGAAGAGTTCAGAAATACTGGTAAATCATTTCCCCTTCTGATGAGGAATCAACAGATAGTAACGCCTATTGAAATGTCAAACATCATGTTTACTATAGAAATATGATCACGAATAGAGTATGTCGTCACTATCTCAGTAACATTGCCTGTAGTTCTTCCTATTGTTCGCAATATCACGTTATTCAGTCTTTGCATATTGCAGAGTTATCTTCTCTTGGGAGCAGGTATTGATTGTTACGGCATTGGTTTGTGTGAGAAAATTTCGTCATTTTCTCATAAATTGATGTCTTTATTCTCAAAAACAAGTGACTTAACATTCAATCCCTGCTCCCAAGAGAAGATAACTCTGCAATACGCAAAGACGGAAGAACGACTGTGTTGTCAAAGCAAATGAAAATAAAAAAAACAACTTCTCTGTGTCCGTGTTCACTCCACAATTCTTTAATTCAAATTTTATACAAGAACTGTTACAAACTGAATCTTGATGACGCTTTTATAACCTTCTTGAAACAACTGTTCCCAGTTTTAGCTGAAATACAAATATATTTTTATTGTATTGTCTCCCGAACCGTAATAACATGTATACGTAAATAGTGATAGTGCTGCCCGAGACAATGATCATACATTATATGTTATATCTACAGCCGTTATCATAGGATGATAGAAAAGTAGCCTTACCTTGATTGTAGACTCGTCATTACATTAAACTGTATTAATAGCGTAATGTCTTAATCGTTCATTAAATTATAGTAATATTTTACACTGCAGTAAATGATATGCATTTTTTTTTTCACTTGTAAAATATGACTAAATTCAAACCACAGAAAGTGCAGCATACCAACCCACTGAATACTATAACTTAAGTAGGGATTTGACATAAAGAAGTACTCGGAATTGTTTAAGATTTGTCGTCAAAAATTTCCGAAATTATGAACTGAGGTTTTGTCCTACTTTAAGTATGAAAGGTTTTACTTGGATAACATTAAAGACGCTCTATGTTTAACATATTTGTACATTGTAAAATCTCTCTTTGTGACGTCACCAGTAACCCCGCCTTTTTTTGTTATATGAAATTTATTAAATACTGAACTGCTTTCAGTTGATATTCAAGGAAATATGAATGCCAAATGGACAAAGCTAAATTCCATGAAGCTAGTTTGTATCAACATTCAAACTGAATTCATGTTACTGCATGTATTACTGTTCCATGAAAAGAACAGCCATGGCATTCATAGCTGATAAATATTATATCAAACTTGGTATAGCTATATTGTAGCATTGCTATTGAGTAATAAATATTGTATGATGACTTTTTAATTGGGACGATGGATTCATTATGACATCGCAAATAGTTCGATAGACGTGTCGACGTCATATACTTTGTGACGAAATTTTAGATTGGGAATATCGACGAAAATGTTATACATATCCAAACTGGAAAAAGTTTAATAACTGAAAATCATTTCCTAAATTTCTTTTTTAACAGAATAGAATTTCACTTCAATTAATGTATTAAGGTTCGTTTGAGATCGTAGCATACCTGTTCATTCAATACAAAACCGTCCCATAAGTAAAACTGATATGAAAGCGTGGTTACATGTACAATGTTGAATGATATAGCCCTACAATTGGAAGGATTTCTTGATGCAAATGCTGTTGGAATAATAGATATTGTACAAAGGATACAAGATCAGTTTTCAATAGTCAATTTTAAATTAGAATTTCGATTATTCTGATAATGTCTATGGAGTTTTGATCATGAGATGCATCTAGCTAAATATATATATATATATATATATATATATATATATAATGCGCTAATGCATTTCGTACAGGACATGTAAAGGACATGTAAACCTGTAGGTCAATATGCTCCCTCCTTTATAGACCCAAAATATATTTTCAATCGTATATTTGATGCCAAAAATAAAACTGACTTACAAGAAGTCGTGTTGTTGAGATGTAACGTGGCTAAGCATATTCCGTCTTTGCGTATTGCAGAGTTATCCTCTCTTGTGAGCAGGTATTGATTGTTACGTCATTGGTTTGTGTGAGAAAATGACGTCGTTTTCTCAAAAATTGATGACGTTAGTCTTACAAACAAATGACGTAACAATCAATACCTGCTCACAAGAGAGGATAACTCTGCAATACGCAAAGACTGGATAAAACACATTAAAATACCATAACAACCGAATAGGAACTAGACGTGTCTATTGTATCTGCATGTTAATTGTGAAGTGGTGACAGGAACATTATGTTCCTGTCAATGTCAATACAGGTACTTCTGTTGATATTTACTAATGAACCATTCTGACCATATTTCTTTGTTAGTTTTCTGTGATTTTCAACAGTTTTTTCAGCAACGTTGATAGTACAGAGTAGTATTGATACAAGGTAGGATACAGTGATAACGAGGGACTTCACAAGGGGTAGTGTGTACTGTTAGTGGTGTATTGTCCATCATCCTGGTTGTTATCCGACGATAGATACTACCTAACACGGTTTTACTGTAATAGAAATTATTATCCTTTGTTAAGTATTTATCTAAACATCATTAAGTATCATGGCTTTTGGGTACCTTTTGCTCTAGATCTGTCATGTATTACTTTCTTTATTACTTTATTTCTTAATTACAAATTAAATATTATATTTCCCCTCCCCTTCATATGGATAAGTACGAGGAAAGGGACATATATAAATTTACGTTTACTTTCAATATTATATATTTTTTAAGTTACAGTTTTTGGTTTTGATCCTAGATACTTGATCAAATCCAGCTAAAATAATACAGGCAGTTGTGGACATGGACAATGCCACAATTACGGATGATGACAAAACTTGAATTGTGTACATTGACACGAGCAAATTTGTAAAGTACGTGTTGTTGTAAAGAACGAATGGCAAATGACACAAAGGTTCTTGGACAAATGCTGTCAAAGTAAGGACAAAGAGTTGTACAAATAGGCATTGGGAGAATAACAGGTAAAACCAAAACATCTAAGGTGTGTACACAGACACTGGGACAACAACAGGTAAAACCAAAACATCTAAGGTGTGTACACAGACACTGGAACAACAACAGGTAAAACCAAAACATCCTAGGTGTGTACACAGACACTGGAACAACAACAGGTAAAACCAAAACATCTAAGGTGTGTACACAGACACCGGGACAACAACAGGTAAAACCAAAACATCTAAGGTGTGTACATAGACACTGGAACAACAACAGGTAAAACCAAAACATCCTAGGTGTGTGCACAGACACTGGAACAACAACAGGTAAAACCAAAACATCCTAGGTGTGTACACAGACACTGGGACAACAACAGGTTAAACCAAAATATCTAAGGTGTGTACACAGACACTGGAACAAAAACAGGTAAAACCAAAACATCCTAGGTGTGTACACAGACACTGGAACAACAACAGGTAAAACCAAAACATCTAAGGTGTGTACACAGACATTGGGACAACAACAGGTAAAACCAAAACATGTAAGGTGTGTACACAGACACTGGGACAGCAACAGGTAAAACCAAACCATCTAAGCTGTGTACACAGACACTTGGACAACAACAGGTAAAACCAAAACATCTAAGGTGTGTACAGAGACACTGGGACAACAGCAGGTAAAACCAAAAAATCTAAGGTGTGTACCCAGACACTGGGACAACAGCAGGTAAAACCAAAACATTTAAGGTGTGTACACAGTCTCTTGGACAATTACAGGTAAAACCAATACATCTAAGGTGTGTACACAGACCCTGGAACAACAACAGGTAAAGCCAAAACATCTAAGGTGTGCACACAGACACTTGGACACTGACCGGTAAAACCAAAACATTTAAGGTGTGTACACAGACCCTGGAACAACAACAGGTAAAGCCAAAACATCTAAGGTGTGTGCACAGACACTGGGACAACAACAGGGAAAACCAAAACAGCTAAGGTGTTTACACAGACACTTGGACAACAAGAGGTAAAACCAAAACATCCAAGGTGTGTACACAGCCCCTGGGACAACAACAGGAAAGAGCAAAACATCTAAGGTGTGTACACCGACACTTGGACAACAAGAGGTAAAACCAAAACATCCTAGGTGTGTACACAGACATTGGTACAACAACAGGTAAAGCCAAAACATCTAAGGTGTGAACACAGACACTTGGACACTGACCGGTAAAACCAAAACATGTAAGGTGTGTACACGGACACTGGGACAACAAGAGGTAAAACCAAAACATCCTAGGTGTGTACACAGACATTGGGACAACAACAGGGAAAACCAAAACATCTAAGGTGTGTACACAGACACTGGGACAACAACAGGTAAACACTAAGTTGTGTTTATATTAAGTGGACAAATATATGTAAAAACAAAAAGTTAATGGTGAATATTACTTCCCAAATAACAGTTCTGTATATGGACCCAGGGAGAAATACAGGTCAAACGAAAAAGACAAAACCGTTATGTTGTGGCAAAAGACGCTTGGAAAACAACTTGTAAAGCAATAACATTTAATTGTGAATTTTAGCCATTAGAAAATTACAGATAAAAAATAACCTTAAGTTGTGTACAGACAATTGGACAGTAAAAAGTAAAAATAATATGTTTAGTTGATAATAATAAATACTAATTATAAAATAATACACCGGTCTTTGATTATGATTATAAGGATGTTCGTCGGGAGATCATTTGGGGAAATAAATATATCAGAATTAATGGATGTTCGCTAGTTTTTAAGAACTGGATTGAATATGGTTTAATTTTATCAACGATATACTAGATAATGATGGCGGTATAAATTAACTTAAAATTTACCAACATTTAAAAGAAACAAGAGACTGAATAAGGGGAGGTAAGTCAGGTAAAGAAAGCTATTCCAAAAGAATGGAAGGAAAAAATCAAGGGAGATAATGACAGGGTAAATGTACAAACTAACACGGATCTATTGGTCTTTGATAAAGGAGTTGGTGTTACAGATAAGGGGAATAATAAGTTTCTGTATGTGGCATTTAAAAGAAAAAAGAAATCCACGTCATACTGTAGAGATATGTGGGAAGGTCTGTTTGAGATAGAAAGTAGTGGGGTTTTTTTGTGTGGATTATTTGAACTCATTAGTAACGTTATAATTGAGAATGACGAACAAATGTTTAAATGGTAGCTGTTCAATAATATTATTCCAAATGGAAACTTACTTAAAAGATGGAATATTATTGATGATGAAAAATGTTGCATATGTAAAGTTAAGGATGATTATATGCACTATCTTATTGAATGTCAATGCGTAGAATCATTGTGGAATCTAATCAATGAGCTTCTACGAAAACATAATTACAATGTTCAGTTAAGAAATATGTATTCCATGGTGGTAGGATATAAGATTGTTGACATGAAGTACAAAGAATTTAACATTCTTATGTCTCTGATTGGTTATACAATATATAAACATTACCACATCTCAAATAGAAGGATTGGCAATTGCTCGATTGTATATTTATATAAAATATACCTTGAGAGAAAGCTACTGCTACAGAGATATAAAGATATTAAATTATTAAAAGATATGGCAAAGTCTTTGAACGAGTAATGGTATAAAACGAGTAAAAAACAGTGAAAAGAATAAATAAGAATAAATAAAAAAGTGCAATGATGATAATACTGAAGGCTCATGGCGCTTAGCACCTAAAGTTACGATTTCTGGATAACGATGTGTAAATTGAAATAGTATGGACAGGATTTGCATGTAACCATGTACATGTGTATGCAAGGGATGAGTATGTGCTAGTATGTGTATGTGTGTGTGTGTTGGTGTGTGCTTGTGGATGCTACATACCGAGGTAAAAATGGTGGGTGGGTGGACATTTTGAGTAGTATATATGTGTTTGTGTGTACATACACACGCACAAACATGCGCACACACGCATACACATACATGTACGTGCGTGCGTACGTGCGTGCGTGTGTGTGAGGGTGTGTGTGTTTGTGTTGGTAATTAGAGACGATATTGAATTGTTATCATTCCGGTACGCGTGTGTTTGTAATGTACGTAATGTTAGTGAACGTGCACAGGTGAGAAGGTTGTGTGAGAAACTGTCTTTGTTTTTTGTAAATCGGACTGATGAAATGTGAAATGTGTTTAGTAACAAAACATAAGGGATGTGAATGCATTAACATTGTGACAATATATGTGACTATTTATTTACTTAATATCATCATACAATTTGATGCATGAAATCTTGAGAACTATTAACGAAAAACAAATCGAGGTTCTTATATACCGCTTTATCACAACCTAGTTCGTAGGTAATCTCAAAGCGGTTCACAAATTATTATCCGTGGTTATATGGCCTTTGCAACCAGCCAACATTTTTCTCAACTCCCTGGGGAGCATACAGGCGGTGCTGCCATTTCGGCGCACGCAGCTAGCATTCAACAATTATAGCACTACCCAACCACATACTCATTTACAGCTGGGTAGACTGGAACAAGCGGAGTAAAGTATCTTGCTCAAAGATACAACACAGTGCCTTGCCGTTACTCGACCCGCAACCCTTCGGTCACAAGCCCGTATTTTACTACCTTAAAATGATTTTAAATCTCAATCTCCAACTCTGAAAATCCAGTGATATGTATTATATTTCAGAATGTTGTATATTTAACATCAGATCTTTAGGATATTTGACTTGTTATGTAACCCCAAGGTAGGGCAAACTGTAGAAGAAAAAATATGTTTCAATATTCACCCCAAGGAAAAAAATATTTTGATACCATTTACGATGTTATGTCCAAGAGCTATTTGTTAACTTTCGAACACCAGAACTAGATATGTAAAAGGCAAAACAAACACATTTTGTTCAGTTTGTTGGGACCATTTTATGCATCTTACAACAATTAAGCCTTTCTCTGTGGAAAATCATTTCTATTATATAGCTTAACTGCACATAACCCGTTTGATATATATTTCTAACGAAATCCTCTTAATGTGATATTTTTAATACACGAGCCATTCTTAAACATAATTCGTTGGCAATTAAAGCAAATGGATTGGGCTTACATTTTCCAACATAAAAATAACTATTCCCTATAGAAACAAACAACATTACCATAGAGCACATAGTGTTTTGTGAGTGATAAGGGGGAATATGCCGGAGTCACTTAGCTCTGTGAAACGTAGCGCAGTGGAGTATTAAGTTGAGTAAAACGATAGGTGTCAAAAGAATAATGAAAGTAATAATATGTATTGGCTCCCGTTCAATCAGCGTTCACACACAAGTCATTTTATTGATATATGGCAGCAAACTATATAGCAGCAACAAAAAGTGTTACTTCTGTTTAGTTGATGAAATCTACAAGATTAGAAAAAAATGCATTCATCGACACGGAAACAATGAGCAGAACGAATCCACTGAATATAGGCATTTGGAAAGTTTTCGTGAAAAAAAAACACCGCATTGATCCATTTGCGTATATTATGCATGTTTAGTTAACAGAATTATGCAAATGATAATTATGAATTATACAAGGAATTCTCCAAACGTTAAACCAAACCAAAAACCAAAATCCCGTATGTAAAAAGGAAAGAGGCCCCCTGTATGAGTTTATATCAAAAAGGAAAGAGGCCTCCTGTATGAGTTTATATCAAAAAGGGATGAGCCAGGGACACCTCAATCCCGGCTTTCTGACCAAAAGGAAGCTTGGCCCTTTAAACATATGCCGAATTAAAAAAGTTGTTTGAAAAACAGGGATTCCAGAAGGATACGCGTTTCTGTATCCCTACGCCATGATATGTCTTGTCAAATCTAGGAACCATGTCAATCACCAACAATCAAAACAAGGTGTCTCAATTCTGACTGACCTTTTAATTCCGCAGTTGGAAATTAAGTCAGTTGGACAACACCAAACTTAACGTAACATAAATCGCCTCATTTATAAACGTTTTGTATAAACGTGGAACAGGTGAATATCCCAGAGTCATAGTACAGGTCATAAAAACCTAGTATTTCAACAGGGGTCGTCTAACAGGTGCGAGATCAACAATAATCCATAACCCTGCAAACAGGCACATACAACCCAATGTTGCCTGTTAATGACGCATTGTCGCCTGTAGCGCCTGTTGGTGGGAGATGGGGTTTTAGTACTGAGGAGCAAACGATAACATACATTAGTATTGTGATGTAGAATACATACCTACAGTATTAACGGCATGTGTGACTAAACTGACGGAACAAAATTGCGATACACTTCCGTATAATAAAACATTTATGCATAAAACTGTCTTTGTAATATTGTACCTATGTGGTATAGCTTGCTTATTTGAAACATATTTAGTAGATATGTTTTGTTGTTATAGTAAGTAACATAGGTATGTGAGACTCCTAACAGGGACCCTTACAGAGACATTTATTTGACAGTCATCCTAATTTAGTATTACAAGAAATGTGTGGACAAACACTCACCTCGAGCGTTGTCGTCTCCCTCTGTAGATGTCAAACAACGTCGGCCATGCTGTTCACTTCCGGAGCGCGTGACTGTCGCCCGGAAATAGTAGGTTTTCGCGTACAAATGTTTAAGGCAATGTATCCGTTGACGTGCCTTTGTCAATAGTGTTTGATGAAATGAATGGTAGATGCCAAGTTGTGACAGGGCGATGACACACAGAGGCAAGAAACAGCCATAGAATCAATACCAGGGATAGACGTCCACGTGAAAGGGACAGCTTACGAGCTGGTCCCGATACTCACGCTAAGATGTTTACTGCTTGTCCTTTTCTGTCCTCGCCGCATACAAATAACATATATATATATATATAAAATCAAGCATACAAAGACAGTCTGTGTTCCATACACAAGTGATGTAGTAAACCATGCTCCTGTTAACTGTCAGCACCGAATCTGGTCAAATGTCATCTCATAACACGTTTCATCTCGCAAACATGGGGACAAATAATCGAGCAATCTTTACGAAAGTAAAACCTTAAAACCAACAGAATGGTAAAAAGTCTTAGCACTTAGGATGTTTGAATCGAAGCTACCATCACATGTTGCAGTAGCCCTGTGCTGCCTCGACTATCGATCGACCACGATCCACTAGGAAAGCCACGCCGACCCCTGCTTGTCTTTGGTCTGTGCGATGGCAGATCTGAACGTATTTAGTACTCGAACCGCAATATACTTGGATGTTTTTCCATTATAGATTTAATTACCTGCCTCACTAGGTCTCTATTCGGGTTCAATCAGCGGTTTGAGATGAAATATTTTATATGACAGTGGTAAATTCCTCTTCTAATTGTCCATGAAATGCCTTCTTTGACAATTCGTAACAAAGCTAATTTTCTTATATAGGATTAGTTCGCCGGCAACGTTAACTTCCAAATGAAAAGGTTTCGCTTCTATTAGTGTTGAAAAGGCCAATGGGGGACAATATGGACGACCCGTGACTCATATTTAGCCTAAAGTGTTGCGACTTGCAGCCTTTAGATTAGAAAAATACACTGCACTGCCGACCAGCAACACCAACCTTCTCTCTACATACAACACTACACTTTCCTGTCAATCAATGACTACACCCCCACCAACAGCAACAACAATAAATGCGCATTATTTTGATCAAATACGTAACGGCGCTTGCATACGCCCTTAAGGTGTAAATAAAATGATGTGAATATCAATCCCAATATTTTGGAGCTTAGAACTCTATTTCTCGTAGTGTTGACAAGCAGTTTCATATATATATATCTCCTGTGATGTTGTAGACAGACCATAACTATTGTGATATATCAAATATATCCATGTTTATTCAATTAACTTCCCGAAAACCCGAGTTTATTAACAATGGCGCGCAAAACGACATCGTGTCGATTAATGACGCTAGACTACCATAGCGTCAGATGGCAGCAGATTATTCGGAACCATAGTGGAACTATCACGATAATACAGTATTATGTATAACACACGTCTGCTAACAAATCACCGTTCAGGTTTAAATATTGATATCAATAAATTGAGATAATATGTATGCGAAAATAATTCAAAACTAACCCCCATCTTTTCCCCTTTATTATATATCAAAGATTGCCTTATATATTTACTTAAGTTCATGTTTTTGCAGACTCGGACAAATGATAGACACTTAGTAGTCATGGAATTGACGAGATTCTCTGCAACTATATAGAGTGGTGTGAAGTGGTTATGGCGAATGTAGACCAAACACATCTCATGCATTGCATCTCAAAGTGTAGCGGCCTGGCATAACAGACCGCAAACGTTATCAGCTTTAATCGTTTTGAACCATCTCCAAATGATATCAATAAAAAGATAAGTTTTCCAATTCCCCAGATAGTTATCATTGGTCCTGTATACAACGTTCCAGGCCCTACATATTTTTTTTACCTGAGCACATCGGGGGACGGCCAAGGTCATTATGTAAGATTATGCATGAAAGCTATGCAGCCCCGCCACAACAACCTCTGAACACATTGTTAACCCCAATGAGGAGATTTTAGCGCCTAGACATACATAAATAAGCCTTCAACAGCTGCTTTTATTCTGATTACAAATGTTTATGACAAGTGATTACCCAATACTGTTTGACGCATGCGTGTAGAGTGTACACCAATACGTCTGAAACGCAGTCATCTTATCAGTTCTAACGAATAAACTGTCGTAAATAGATAACTGTTTAACTCCAAAATCATTTAAAATACCAATGATATACGTAGTTTAATCTCTTTAACTTACACCTTCTATAAAAGTTTTACAGTAATATAGTATTTCGTAAAAATCTCATTGAGTTATCGCGAAAGACAAGTCAATGAGACAAATGGAATAGACAAAAATCACTATCATTATACAAAACATGTACATGTCTTCACAGATTTTCATTGGACAGTATTACAATACTAATCTCAATAACTATTTCACTACAATTGTGACGTCATAGATTGTTACAACCGTTTTTACAGTATCTGAAACTTTTATGTTATTTGACTCTTTTGATAATTAAATGTATTATTTTAAAAATAAAACAAATGTGTAAATGAATGAATGGATGAATGAATGAATATTTTCTCAAAATTCATGCATAGCATTGTCCACGGCAAACCAGGTATCTAGCTTCATCCACTTTACTGACATTAGTTTGGAGCAGACATGCAATACGTATACCATGTTTGTAAGGTAATCCCATATAAGGACAGATTGCGAGACTGATATAAAAGAGGCCAATTGACCGTTGAAAAAATAGAAATACATATAAAAATGTATCTAGGTCACGGTTTGTATTCTGATGGCGTATCGTGACGTGGATTGATTTACAACGATGGACTTTTTTAAAAGACAAACAAAATAAAGTCTAAAAGTATTGTGCTTGCATTTTGTTGGTCGGTATTACCATTATTAAACAAAACTTGCGGCCTACGGCTTGAGGAAATATTATTTCAAGGTTGGTTATAACACCGTTTTGACCAACAGCTGAAAGGACATGAATTAACTTTGTATCAATAGATTCATTAACAACGTAAATATGTCATGTTATTCAACCACATAATGATGTTAAACTGTCATACAGTCTACGTAGATATTTCACCTTATACAACAGTCTTTATATGCCGTCGACGTAGGTTTCTGAAGAGAACAGCGTGAACTTGCTAATCTAATTGCAGGATTTACGAATTTTTTCAAAACAAACCATTAATACAAAAAAACTAATGAATAAATAAAATAAAATCCATCAAACAACATTTATCAAAGATCCAGAATCACAATAATGCAAATCTTGTGTTCATTCAAAATAAGTAAGATCTTCTGCCATAGCCTTACTGCGTAGACAGCACGATGACCGAACCCCTAATTTTCCTGTATTAGGTCATGTTTCATTGACCTTGATCTTTCGCTGTCTACGGGAGAAATACTCACTTTCATGATTCAGTGTGGCATGATGAATCAACTTCATTTGTTCTGCAAGAAATAAAGTCTAGAATAAGGTCATGTGGGAATGGAGTTTCCTGCTTAGGAGCAATCAGTTATTGAACAGAAAAATAGGGAGGACTAGGTGAAGTTAAAAAAGGGCGAAATGTGACTGCTGTTCTTTGGCAATTATAGAAAACTCAGAGCTTTGCTGTTCGAATATTTATGTTGTTTAATTCTGTATCTATTTTATGTGGTGTATGTGACACATATTGAAAATGTTGGCTATTGCTGCCCCAGATCAGTTGACTAAAATAATATAATGATTGTTTAACAACTTTTGACTGTATATCCGCCCCCCCCCCCTTTTTTTTGTTGTTGTTGTTGTTGTTGTTTAGATTTGTATCCCATGGCGCAATTTGTACGCATTGGTTTAACTAACACGAAAAACGTTCGTGAAATACTGAAGAACAGTGTCACTCATCGGAAAGGCTGCAATGATGTCATGTTTAGCAAGTTTGGTTGATATCAATTAATGCAAAAAAAAAATAGTTAGAGACACTTGTACATATATTGACCACCAACCAAAGACATGTTCATAAAATACTTACGAAATTATTCACTCTCTAACAAAGTTACAATGGCACAAAACCTGATTATCCCAAACATGTCCTTTTTGGCAAGTATGGATGATATCAATCAATGCAAAATGAAATACTTAGAAAAAATAATATTAACAATATCTGAGAACAGGTTAGATTAAAACGTTTACTCCGTAATCACATATAGAATTTATAGGATTTCGTGAATCAAAGACTAATTGATAGGGAAGGCGCAAACTAGAAAATTTGCTTATGTTATATAATTGTCTTTTTTTTAAATGAACATAGGAAACACCAAACTGTTAGACAAGGAATACGATTGACTTGAATTATAAAAAGCCATATCAAAAGCATGGTATCTCATTTTTCAAAACTTGTATTGACAGTGGTTAACTATGAATGACATTATTTGGAATTAATGGTGTAATTAATGAAACTTGCATACTGCAAATATTGATTGGCAAACGCAATTGGGTTGGGGAACAATGAGAAATAAAGAAAACATTACCAATACTTGATCGATGGATGTGTTTCATAAGACAAGATAGATCCCTATCTAAAATAAACACTAACATATTTTTTGTTTGCATTGAACTTAAAAAACAAATCAATAGAACGATATTAATAAAAATAGTAAGAAAAGTAGTATCCATGTGGAAAGCTAATGATTTGGGAAAATGTGCTGTTTCATACATGTTGAACTTCCTACATGAGTGAATAGCAGAAAATGAAGATGGTTTATAATGCTTTACCAACTGAAATACTATTACAAGATTTTGACTAATGATGAAAAACTGCTTTATATGTAATACAAGAGAAGACTATGATAACTATTTTATTACTTGCCCTTTTGTTAATGCACTTTGGAATGTCATATTTTCAGACATTGGTTACAACATTATACCATGGTACACAGTTTGCGCTTGCTCAGGTTGAGATTCATTTCCACTCAGATATCTTTGCTAACACTTTCGCTGTATTTTACAGTTCATACTTTTAGGCCCAGTTAGGACATACTTCCAGGTCATGATGATAAGTACACACAGGGTAACCATAAAAAGGGGTCAGGGGAAATCACATCATACCGTAGATACACTTCAATAGTTTTTGTTAAACTGCAATCACACAGGGTAAAGTCGTACATGCATATTTAAATGTTGTAAGATGTACATCAGAAATGCAAGGTCTGCTATCAGATACGTAGATTCAACGCTGCTTTCCATCTCGCCCCGCAAATGTTATTTTAAACGTTGCAAGACAAAGTGCGATAGCGAGTGCAATAATCTACAGTGTGATTAAGAGTTGATCTTATTATCTTCAAGTTCTATATGCATGTTTCTGTTTTAAATTATTCAATTTTCATGTAATTTAGTTAACCTTCTGTTGATTAAAGATATGCATTTGTCTATTTTTAATATATTTCAAAACTTTTGAATTGCCGAATTCAGTGAAATACGGGCGTTTAACCCCCATGCCTCTTTGCATCTTAGATTATATATATGAATGTACAAGCATATGATTTCAATGTCCTCCTGCAATCCGAAATAATGACATACAAACGTTTGTATATAAACGAGGATTCAGTGCTAACACTGTGTCGTAAACTGGTTCGTGTAACCAATCATTTGTTTGATGTCCATTGTAAACATTTGCCAAACACCAGTATGCACGTGCTTGATGTCACGCAAGAACTATGCCTAATCTCCATTGATGATAAGCAGAGCCGTTCTGCCGTAGTGATTAACACTCACTGACGGATACAAAGTCTCTACAGTTAATTAAGTAATTGGTGACAAATCATCGATTGTAGTCGCTGAACGCTGAGCAGCAAAAAGCAAAAAAAAATAACTGATGTGTATGTTCCATCACTCAGCACGCAAGCATTTCACATGTTTGTAAGCAGGTCATAGTTTTGTACTTCGGTCACGAGTTACTCTCCATACGCCCGTCTCCCATGACGTATCATGGCATGTTTTTTTCAGTCCGTCTGTCGCCTCCATGTACTTCTTGCCTTACAAACTTGTCTAGTTAATTATTTCAAAAACAATTAAATTGTAGGGTTACCATATATATAACGTTTACATGAAACATATCTAGACATCTAGTCTCCCGGCTTTCATCTGATTTCTTCAAAATTTAGTAAAGTTTACTACGAACAACTATATGACTTTGTTTCGGCATCTGTTATACATTTACCTGTTCGGTACTCTTGGTAAATATTCCGTTTTATAGATATCTTGCACGCGACAGTTAAAAGACATTTAAATGCAGGCGCGTAGCTACCATGTAAGCCAATAAGCCCGGGCGTGCACATGATTTTGACAAGTATAGGTTTTCATGATGTTTTTATCCTTGCTGATACTATAAAGTGGAGTTTAAGTTTTGAATATATAGTATACATATGTAATTCCTCAGATATGATACATTGTTAATAGTTAGTGGGGCAACCTCGTTTCTCGAAATGCCCAACAAATAACAGGAGCAAGTATAAGGAACCAGTCACAAAGCACAAACAGAAGACGAAACTGTGTGGGAGACTGAGTAAAGGTGACAGTGGGGGTAACATCGCTTCCCAATTAACTGGGATCAGATTATGAGTACGACAAACCCAATTGCATGTTCACAAAGCACAAACAGAAGACGAAACTGTGTGGGAGAAGATAAAAACCAGACAATGTATGTATGGAGGGTGTACAAAGCAATACCGACGGTTAATCTTCAGAATTACACTGGTTCCACGTAAATAGGTATATATATATACAAAAAATAGGACTTTTTTCCTGCGGATTAAAACGAGAAAACGGACATCAGGACGTGGGAAATGGCTCCTGGGACGTTCTAAAAAACAAAATGTTCATGGGGGAGATCCACCAGACCCCCCCCCCCCCCCCCCCTTACGGGGGGGGGAAAACCCCCCCCCCCCCCCCCCCCCCCGGGGCCCCCCCTTCGGGGGGGGGGGGGGGCTGCCTTCGGCAACCCCATGTCGGGCTTACACATGGTAAAGGGGCTAGCTACGCGCCTGAAATGGATACAACTCTAGTACCAATACTGGTCGTGACAGGGTGTTTGGGATTCTCAATACATTCTTACTGGAGTCACGTTTTTTTCTGTCTCGTTTTGTTTACGAAATGAATGAATGTTCAAGCTACTACATATGTTCTCATTTATCAGAATTTCTAGCTGCAATTAAAAGAACGTCGTGTGTCACTAGCTTGACAGATAATTTGGGTCAAGAATTGTGCATATCTATTTCACGTGTTTAAGAAACACCGGGTGTTGACCATTTAAAATTCGACATGTATTAACCAATATAAAGCAATGATTTTATAATACAATATATGCTTATCTACTTTTTTATATAATGAAATGGTAATATAGTTTCTGATGATACTGGTCACTGTAGAGTTAACATGTCAATAAGAAAAACGTTACAACTAGAACTACTTTTTTTATTTACCATCCCTTATGAAATCAGATATATTTCATCATAGAAAATAAATTGAACTTTGAACTACAAAAACGTGTGATTGTACATACAGAACTTGTTAAATGATACAATATGCCGAGAATGAATTACACTGTACCATACAACTGTTTCGGCCTTCCAGAACTTGTAAGACATACAAGGCAAAAACAATTGCAAAAGCAATTGGAAATCCAAAGAGGTCTAAACAAAAAATGTACTATAGTAACAGAAGGAGAGATGCATAGCATTGATTGTATTTATCGTGTGAAAATCTCCATTTAACAAAGTTATAATGATAGGTTTTTTATCAAAAGACTTTGATTCTTTATGATCAGTAAGTTTACCTCTCGTTAACTAATGGGGTATCACTGACGTTAACCCGCGGTGCAATACATACACCTTATTCACGCTTAATTAAACATCACACTCATCAGTACTACCTTATGACTTTTGCGGATCAGTAGAAGTAGTACAACTCTCACGGCATCACAATCGATCCTTTTACAGTATTTCATCCTAGTACTCGGATCTTGCTTCTGTATGATCAATTAGTTCCATTTACCAATATTTCGTTAGATCCGCGAGACTATGCTGAACAGTCTTGCAGCACCAGCACCAGATATTTGTACGCGGCTAAATGAATGTTAATCCATTCATTTTTAGTTTAACCTTGTTTACTTTTGTTTATTAATTAAACAAAGGTGATAACAAATTTATCTAGTATTGATATTGTTTACGTCACGATAATACGTAGACCAATTAACACACGATTGTTTCCGGTATACCCAATAGCATGACCACGAACAGCATATTATGTGATCCGTTAAATTAATCTTCGGCAATTCTTTGGATACCAACGGACTTAAATCCATTGATCTGTTGTATGCAAGGACGCAACGCATCAATAGTCATCAGGGAAGTGTTGGTGAAGGACATTCGGTGTTCAAAAGAAGAAAAAAACGAGGATTGAATGTTTTACTCTACAGACCGTTTGTCGTCCGTGAGTAATCAAAAATAAGTGACTTTGTTTTCGGTCCTGTGTCCTTGACCATCTTCTCCTGATATGCGTCCGATACTTTACCGGTATTATGTTAGAAATATTGATCCATCATGTGATCATTACAACGATGAATTATTTATGATAACTGGCCACGATGATAAAGTTATTATTGTAGTTTAGGCCTATATTTGTTACCAAAGCGTATACTAATAAAATGAAAATAAGCTATAAATGGTTACTTTTAGACTGCCATACAGATAATGAAAGACAGTGGACTTAGAGATCTTTGTTATCCAGGTGATCTCACAATGGCGTGTACGGATTCCTTACATCTCATTGAAACACATATCATTACTTCCCTTATTAAAGCGTCAGACTTAACAATGTGTGAAGTAAAACACAGGAAAATCAACCATTCAAAATTATGTTGAAAGATATAGTGATTGAAAATCTAAGTATATTGTCAACAGTATTGTTTCTGGTTTTGTGTCATGAAAGTCTATACAGTGTAAATATCCTCATGTCAACGTTTACACAACTCTCATTTGTAAAGTGTCATATTGAAAAGAACATAACCAAAAAAGGACTCGCGATAATGTGAACTGAATTAAGATGTACATTGTTAAGACTGACATTCAGGGAAATAAATTAACGGATACATTGTTTAGACTGATATTCAGGGAACTGAATTAAGGAATTTATTTATTATATCGACACTCATGGAACTGAAATAACCGATACATTATTCAGTCTGACATTCAGGGAACTGAATTAACAGGCACATTGTTTAGATTGACATTTAGGGAACCGAATTAACGGGTTAATTTTTTAGACCGACACTCAGTGAACTTAATTAATGGGTACATTGTTTAGATTGTCATTCTGATTTAACTGATATTTGATAGGAACGTTGTTTAGACCGACATTCAGTGAACTTAATTAATGGGTACATTGTTTAGACTGACACTCAGTGAATTTAATTAATGGGTTCATTGGTTAGACTGACACTCAGTGAACTTAAGTAATGGGTACATTGTTTAGACCGACATTCAGTGAACATTTTAAGACCCTCGCACGTCGATACAATCTCAGTCCTCTTGATTTTTCAACGTGCTCGTAATGAGAAAAATTGTTTTCACGAGAAACCCTAAAAAACACAGTGTGATAATCTAAGAGTATCTACCTCTCACCGTATCTGATGGTGGGGGAGGGTACACTATTCTATAATGTCGCGATGCTTAAACGGACAGAAACTGCGCAATTCTAACTGTCTTAAACAAGGTGCGAAGGTTGTTCTGTTTTCTTTAAGGTAAAACCCAATTTAGTAATAGGTTTTAGATTGACTTGATTGATATCACATCGACATGGACTTTAAGTCATTTTGTTTGTACCTTGTATGGCTGGTAACGGGAACAAGATATATTGACTGATTGTGTGGGAGGGTGACTTATCTGCATTTGTCATTGGTAGCAGACATGTGTCTGTAGGAGTAGTGATGTTTGTGGCTATATATGGAGTCTGTCAGATGTATAATGATGTAAGTTTCTCTTGCAAATATGAGATGTATGATTTTATGAAATAGTATGACTCTGGTTCATAGTCTGCATGTTTTAAGGAGATCCGATCCCAATAGTCCGCC
This sequence comes from Mizuhopecten yessoensis, assembly GCF_002113885.1. Lineage (NCBI taxonomy): Eukaryota > Metazoa > Mollusca > Bivalvia > Pectinida > Pectinidae > Mizuhopecten > Mizuhopecten yessoensis. The sequence continues at coordinate 452,198 of NW_018406777.1, read as the reverse complement.
ACGTGTGATATAACAGTTGTTTGGTGGCGAGCGATGCATTGCATGTATAACAGTTGTTTGGTAGTGAGCGATGCATTGCATGTATAACAGTTGTTTGGTAGTGAGCGATGCATTGCATGTATAACAGTTGTTTGGTAGTGAGCGATGCATTGCATGTATAACAGTTGTTTGGTAGTGAGCGATGCATTGCATGTATAACAGTTGTTTGGTAGTGAGCGATGCATTGCATGTATAACAGTTGTTTGGTAGTGAGCGATGCATTGCATGTATAACAGTTGTTTGGTAGTGAGCGATGCATTGCATGTATAACAGTTGTTTGGTAGTGAGCGATGCATTGCATGTATAACAGTTGTTTGGTAGTGAGCGATGCATTGCATGTATAACAGTTGTTTGGTAGTGAGCGATGCATTGCATGTATAACAGTTGTTTGGTAGTGAGCGATGCATTGCATGTATAACAGTTGTTTGGTAGTGAGCGATGTATTGCATGTATAACAGTTGTTTGGTAGTGAGCGATGCGATGCATGTATAACAGTTGTTTGGTAGTGAGAGATGCATTGCATGTATAACAGTTGTTTGGTAGGGAGCGATGCATTGCATGTATAACAGTTGTTTGGTAGTGAGTAATGCATTGCATGTATAACAGTTGTTTGGTAGTAAGAGATGCATTGCATGTATAACAGTTGTTTGGTAGTGAGCGATGCATTGCATGTATAACAGTTGTTTGGTAGTGAGCGATGCGATGCATGTATAACAGTTGTTTGGTAGTGAGCGATGCATTGCATGTATAACAGTTGTTTGGTAGTGAGCGATACATTGCGTGTATAACAGTTGTTTGGTAGTGAGCGATACATTGCCTGTATAACAGTTGTTTGGTAGTGAGCGATACATTGCGTGTATAACAGTTGTTTGGTAGTGAGCGATACATTGCATGTATAACAGTTGTTCGTAATTAACTACATATCATACCTGGTTTAGATACCGCCTTTATTTATAGAAACGGTACCAGAGATTATCTCAGCAGCCATGTTGATGCCCTGTCATCATTGGATTTAAAAACAGTAATCAGGTTTGATATAAATTCAATCTATTTAGTTAAAGAACATTTAAATGATAGAAAAACTGGCATCAAAAAAATTGTACTTTTGTAATTATGTAGCTTAAACTTTCATCCGTTTATTTCGTAGGACTTGTATTACCTTACAGCCTCAATAGGAACATTCTTTTATGAAAATTAACGAAAATATATTGGTAAAATGTCCGTTCGATAGCGAAAGGTTAATTCCTGAATCCAGTACTTTCAGTACAATTTATGTATATTACATTCTGATACATCAATACATGAATATTCCGATTACTATCAAAGCATAGTTTATCTTTCGGAGGGAGAACTGGCAGACTGGAAGTCCTGACTTCTGCCTGTCATTGCTAATGAATTCAACGTCTTTTTGAAGAGAATTGGTACTGTGTCTGAGATTTCGCTGGAGTAGTACAAGAGTTAAATTTGCTTCACTTATTGTTTTGTACTTTGTAATAAGAATGTATTGTGACATAGAGACATGTATTTTTTATGACTTTTTCAAGATTGTGATCGTTGAGTTTGTAGTAATATGACTTCTTAGTCACGGACGATGAAAAGACTAGCTGAATATGTTATAGACAGGTGTCAAATTGTTTGTTTCTCTTCCGCTTGAGCGGAATCGTATATTATGTAACTCCTGATGTGTCACGAGTTATATTACTATCCTAATCATCAGTGTTGATATTTGGTAGAAAAATGTCAACAGAAGTATATTTGCTTATACATGCGTTTAGTTAAGAAGATATTGGGTCCGCGGTAGAGCTTGAACGTCTATAACATGTATCGGTGATGACCTATGATTCTCCTGTTGATGTGCACTTATGACAATACTTTTCATAATTGTTGGTGCCGAATTCAATACAATATGGCGGCCCCCATATAAAAAAAATCAAAAAGGTAGAATTTTTAAATATTTTGTTTTACAGGTGTGTGAGATGACATTCTTCAAACTGAGGGCATGTGAACCAGTGTGGATAACCCCATTTAACCAGGACAGTGGTAAACGTTAACACTATCGTCTATGGAAAATCATTTGGTTCTGCGGTCCCTAGAGGATGATGATAAGTGATGATAATGTGGAACTTTTCCACGAGGTTCTGTTTAACTGAATGATAAATCAACAGACGACACAGTCCGTATATAGCTATTAGACAGGAAACTCAATTAGTTGGACAGTTCAAAATTGTACAAATAGTATAAAAATCTAACAACAAGATACACGTGATACGCTTGGATGCTGAGAAATGCTGATTTCACATGACCATTTTACTGACAATCAGAGTAATACTAGAAAGCGCATGCGTCACATCGGTGGCTTGTTAGTGTTCATTTGTAACCGGAGCTTCACAGTAACGAAACGGCCGTAGAGTTGATGAGCCAAGATTGGTCTGAACGGCGTCACATAGCGTACGACAGATCAGAGTATCGCCGTTACCTTGTCTACAAACGTCACGGCGAGATATTTTTTGTATATCTGATGTAGTCTTCTATCGAGGACTTCATTGATACAGATATATCTTTATATGCGTCATTCCCTGGAGTGTGGTAAAGATTGAGTCATGATCCACATAGTTACTGATGCAACCAACAGTAGGTGTCAATAATGTAAACAACAACCTCATCAGCGCCGCCATCTTGGATTTTTTTACAAGTCCGCCCGAAAATTGAATTTGACACTTCTGGTCGAGATGGGGGTCACTTGTGTACAGGGTAATCCATAAGTTCGTACTCATCCAATACTAATGTACCTTGTTCGTTGTCAATGCTCACCACAACACCGGCTCGCACATGTACAAAGTAAAACAAAGTATGTTTACTGTTAGCAGGCGTTCGTTACAGCTAACGTCTGCCTTAAAGTGTATGGAATATAACAAATAGCTAGTGTGACCTTTGACCCCATAAAATTGATCATTCCCAACTTTTCTGTGTTTTCGAATTTGTATGTGTGTTTAACCACACACTATAGATTATGATAATGAATAAAAAGCTTCTTTTGCAATTTGTTTGAGGTTCGACTTAATTTGGCGTAGAATGGTTAGACTATTACAACTATAACAAACTATGTAAACACATTAATAAATATTGCAGCAAAAGTTCAGTTCTGATTTCAATTATTATTTTGTGACAAAAATGGCACAATTTAGACGAAAAGTATTGAGCTGATCGTAGGTTTTTAATGATATAAGCTCTAGTCCAAACTGTAATGTCTAGGAGATAAACCTGAAACAGGGAGATGTTTTTTTCTTATCTTAAAGAGTAAAGCCTATAACGGAGTTTGCCTTCAGAACATACATTATACCGAAAATTAGGAAACTATAATGATAGAAATGATGTAATGATATACTTTGGAGACGATTTTTAAATTATGGTTGGCTTTTTATATTTCTAGAATGTCATAAACACTCCTGACTACAGGCTACAATCTACACTTGACCTCTGCCTTGTTTAAGAAGGCCTTTTGCTTACTATTGAAAATTCTATACCGCTTGGGTTTAGTCTAATCATTCTTCTCTCAGATTTGTTTTGCATTTAACTTTTTCAGGAAATGGTAAGTTTTCTTTCATTTAATACTAACAAAATCGCTGCACACATACGTAGATTCATCCTCGATATCCAGAGGTTACGCTCAATTTCGCTCTCTACACCACTGGAGAGAGCGTAGGTGATCGTAACCCCTGGAAATCGAGGATGATGTAAGTTTCTATCGGTTTCAAGGTTAAGGCGGCTGCCGACAAGGCGATCCAATTGCACCATATACTACATAATGATGATGTGCACCGAAATATAACAGCTAGGCCAAAAACAATAAAAACGTTTACAGTTATTCATATCGTTTTTTATCTATATTTCTTTCTCATATGATGATACGTCTTTGATACTTTATAGGTTAATTTTTATATTTTTTTAGATAATATACTCAATTCCATAACTTTCTAGTAAAGGGCTATAAGATGAATAGAAAAGAAACGTTATTTTGAAGACTGTTTCTAGTGTTGTGTCATACAATATTTAACAGTCAGTCTTTTATGGATTAAAAAATTACATATCCATTTACTAGTAATTATGTCAAACCTACGTGTAGGCTGGATTTTGTACTAATTAACCTTTTTCCTGATCCGCTCTTACACATTGAAATATTGGCAGTTGCAGCAGCGACTGAAATTGTATCAGATAATCTGTCAGTTTTATGTATTTTAGCAATTACGATAAAACATGGAAATCGTCACGACGTCACTCTACCGCACAACCTCAGAGATTGCCAACTCAAAACTGTAGTGAATATGTCTCTCGTCACTCGATAAGGTACATGTATCGGAACACGTACACGATAATGGTGCTTCTATGAATGACACTATCTGCGAGTTCTACAATACCGCCAATTAAACTAAATCTATAGTAAATACTATGACGGCAAAATGTAAAGCGCTAAAAAAACAGCCTCTCAGTGATAAAAAAAATGTAAAAAAAAAAAAAGGTAAGGGGCCCCGGGGAATGTACGTATGGCTGTGTTTATAATGACACAAAGTAAATCACGCTGTAAGTGACAAAACTCTAAAAACTCTAGGACAGTACAATGCTCGCAACGAACATTTGCCTATTCGTAATTGTGTATTCTTCAGCCATTAGATTTTACAGCCGAGTTAAATTTCATTCCAAATATTTAAATATGGAATCATCTTATCGATATGATCGAGGCACAAGTCTTAACGTAACGTTAACGATAATAACCACGCCACACTCCTTGTTCCCTGTGTTACGTTAAGTTACTGAGAAATGTTTTAACGTGTCGGAGTCCGCTCTATTTAACTTCCGGTTTAATCTGAAATGAGACAAGGGAGTCAATATGTTGGTATTTCATCTATAGTATTCATTTCTTGTGATTAAAGTATTCTGTTACATTGCTTCGTTGATTTTAGAACAACCCTTGAACATTGATGTTCAAGCGTAGCCCTAAGTTAACGAAGCCATATAACAGATTAACGCGAATCATCTCAAGTTAGAAAAAAGATTTCCGCCGAAGGCCGAAGGTCAATATCACAGACCAATGCCTAATAACTTGGCCAATATGATATCCGCTGATTTATGACACTTCTATTAATTAACAGTTAATATATTAAATTCATAAATTTAAACAATAGTTCAAGTATAAAAAAGTAAAACAATTCTATTTCATGTGCACGCTCGATTTAGCGCATTTTTCATATTGACTGAGTTGAAAGTCGGACAATATTGCTTGGCCGGAAAAGACATACGAATGTATTATATTAGATAGCTAATTAATAAAACAATGTATAAACTAACATAATGAACCATAAAATAATATTACGTCAGCATGCATAAGCGATTTAAATGTTAGTGATACTATTGCAAAAGGGTATAAAAGAGGAATAAAACCCTTCAATTAGACCAAAAAAAATCGGCTAAGACGTCGAACAACTAATTCGATTATAATAACATCCTTACGTAGGAAAGCTATTCTACCTAGTGTGGAAAGATATTTACGTTTTCAAACACGAAATATTGAACATATTAATATTTCCAAAATCTAACCCGGTCCCCTATAGGATAGTACACGCTCGTACTCAATGGAATCGTTAAGAAAGAAGACAAGAAGGCGCTTGTATTTCTTGGCAAAATAATCGACCTCCTGTCAGATACACGTCATTACTGATACATAGACAGCCAAACAGATCATTAATCAAGATACATTTCCATACATGGAATGGAAACGAATGTGTCATACTTTCTTATCACCACATCAACTTTTGGGGAGACACATTTTTCCATTTCATTCTTGGTGTCTTAGATTCCATTATCTTGGCTCAATATATATTGTCTACATTTTATTTAATAACATAACCTGGATATCTGACGTATTTTTCTTCATAATTTATGTATCCGAGATTTAATGACGTCACAATATTACATGTGTGCGTACGGAAGAAACCCATGGCATTGGTTGTAATCACTGAATATCACGGTTTCAGGTAAATAGTCCTATGCTCTGCTTGTTAAAGTATTAATTTGAACATTAATTCCCAGACAAAATAACTGCACCATATTCTTGCCTTTTTGTTACTGTATTTAACTCATACACAGTATTCGATGTTGCTATCGACATCTTATGTTTTAAAAACAGATATGTATCTGTTAATATAAAAACTAGTCAATTATTTCCAATGTCCCCAACCTGGCACACATCTTTTTACAGCAAACGTTTTCCTCTTTGATGCAAACGCTTGTAAACAGGGTTTGAATGGCATTGCATTGTATTTCAATGTTCATACCGATATAAACGCATACACATTACAACTTGTATATGAATCTCGATCATTTTAGCTTCAAGGTAAATATGCACATAACCAATTTGCGTTAATACGGCATGAACATTGAAAATATTATGTTCAATGTGTATGTTCTTATCTTATAGATTCATTATCTGATTAAATTTTGTACCTCAATATTTGCAGTATAGAAGTTTTTTTTATCTTCTGTGCAAACGACACTCCTGAAACAGTCTGGCGGTAACTAAATCATGTGTGCTGCTTCAATTGTCAAAAGTTATGCGGGAGGAGAAACGTCGAAATGACACTGATCCTGATCGCGTTCATTGTGCGACTTGTTTAGGGATTGCAGAAGAAATGTAGGTATGGTTACGTCGACGACACACCTACAAAACCTGGTGATATAATAAAGACACGTGTATTGATATGGGAAGGTTTGTCGCTATTGTGGTCAGTTCTAAATAAAGCTCGGCAGGGGTGAGGAGGGCCACATTACACAGGAACAAAACTCAGTAATCGCTTCATCTCCAGGACAGATATTTCCGTGTTGAGTAATTATGTAATAACGATGCAATTGGAGGCTCCGAAGTACCATACATATGTCCTTGGCGACCGAAGTTCTGCAACTGTCCATTAAAACATACATATCATTCGACAATAACTGTGTACAGCGACTGCGAATCTGATTTCAGAAGGAAAAACTGTGTATACTTTATGTTACTGTTGTAGCTGCGAGAACCGTAGCTTCTATGTCCGATTTTTTTTTTGTTATCGGGTCCGATAACAATAAAAAAATAATTAAAAAAAAATCGGACAAAGAAGCTACGGTTCCCGCAGCTAGTTACTGTTGCCGCTCGTCTTCATAACATAGAGCTAAACAAAACGCGACGACACAGATCTGCCCTGTTTGTTGTAGCTGTGTAATTTAAGAGGAAATCCTACTTAATAATCTAATTTAAGCTACCTAAGAACGGGAATTAAGACATGATTTTAACTGCATGCACATTAAACAAACTTCAAAACAAGGAATAAAGAGGATTGGAAAACAAGTTAAGAGCCTAATTCCTCCGTACTTGATATCTAACGTCGAGCGAACAAAAATATAAAGCGGTATGATTATTTACCAGTATTATAGGCCAATGTCGAAGTGAACTTTCTAAAATTACCAGCAATGAAATCAAATCCAAAGAAATAGTGTAAGAATAATAAAAGACTGTGCTTTACTAATCTAGCTTACTTAAAGTTAATATTATTCAATGTTAGCCTTTGGCTGAGGTCGATATCTGGATTTATCAACCCGAAAAAAGATATATTAACCGAGGACGCAGACTTGACGCAGTATTGACAGAAGTTAAAGACTACAATTGTTTTATTATTTTACAAAACAGTAATGTAAGCAATCTGAAGAAAAAAAACACAACAAAAAAGCTTCGAAAGTGGGACGGTGCATTGTTTGGAGACACGTTATAGTTCTATTTTTAGAAACACCCAGTCCTTCAACAAAAATCACGCGTCAATATCGGTTTTTATCGTTGGACACGTGATGCACTCCTGGCCAATCATTTGTCGGGAATAATATGAACAAAATATAATATTCAATTATAGCCTTTGGCTGAGGTATCGACCGAAGTTAAAGGCTACAATTGTTTTATTATTTTCAAAACAGTAATGTAAGCAATCTGAAAAAAAAAGCAAAAAAAAAGGCCTCGGAAGCGGGACGTTGCGTTGTTTTGAGCCACGTCATAATTCTAATTTTAGAAACACACAGTCCTTCAACAAAAATCACGCGCTCCAAGTCAATATCGGGTTTTATAGGTGGACACGTGATGCACTCCTGGTTAATTACTTGTCGGGAATAATATGAAAAAATAATAAATGCCTATATGGAAATTTCCCGGAACCTATCAGAGCGCATGCACAATTAGACCGGAATGCGATCTGGCAGACGACAACAGAAGATGGCTACTGGCGATCGTTTCTCTCCGTAACATCTGAAAATGTCCAACACTGTTCGGGAATAAAGATGCTGTAACATAAAAAAAGGCCACTGAACACGCAGTGCATGTCCTCCATGCTTAACCTAAAAACAATAACCTAGACGATGTCTTCGAAAGCTACGATGCTGAACTGTTGAATTCATACCTGCAGCCTAATTTTCACACGGAGGCTCGAGTACAAAAATCAGCCCTGCGTTTTGTTTTTGATTTATGTTATTGTTGAAGCAATAGATATTTCACTCTTTCAGGTTCATATCACATCATATTCACCAGCACAAAAGTTCATAATTATATAATAGGGAACCCTATCTCACTGCATGCAAACCAATAGAGAATTTCACTGTGGTTCTTCGTGTATGTTTAGATATAACTTTTGTACAATTGTAGCGTAGCTGGGTCAGGGTACTTTCGTTAACCTTTTAAATTGCAGAGTAACTAAGTTGTTTGGAGCGACGGTACATGTCACAGGTCCAGGGTCTGAACCATGTCTGGCAGCTGAATTAAACCACCGCTGTTGATGATATTTGGTTTATATTATGTTTATTTTATTCATGTTTTAGATGATGAAAGTCCCGCAAGGTATGGTTTCCTTTTCAGAGATGATTTATCAAAGTTATAGTCATACAGTGGTATGGGGAACCTTAACACTTCAATTGTCCTGATATCTTTATGGTTCATTGGAGTAACTATAACGTTACATAAAATTATATACCTGTAAATAATATACCAGGTGTTGAGGTAGGCTCGTTTTGTGGTAATGTATACATAGAAAGCACACCGCCCCGAAACAGCTACATCGAGATGGCTTTCTGAATCGTATTAAAACGTAACGAGTTTGTCTGCCCTTGTTCTGTCCAGCCGTTTTTGTTTTAGAGCCGCATATAGCTTGACCTAGGTGTTTAGTCAATGTGCTGTTATTTAGTGACATCTACCATACAATCAAAACGTGATTTCTACTGAGAAATACAAGAGGATTAATGAGTTTGACGTGTTTGTTCACTGACAGATCAGTTTTCTTTTAATATTCCCTTAGAAGAAGACACAAAAGAAAGCCCCCTGATTCTGCAAGTCGCCTTTACAGTGCTCTCACACTATAAACTTAACATTGCAATTATACATGTAGCACGATTCTCTCTTTCTTCTCCTCGTTTCATTTGTCGTTGTAAATCGTACTGTTAATATCTATACCTGCAAATAATGATAACAGATTGTATGACTTGTAAGAAAGATTATCAGTTTTTTCATGCCAGTGATGTAGGATAGGAACAATCCATCCGAGGGGTTTTTCAAATTTAGTTAAACCGGAGGCTTTGCAGACGTCACGTCACGTCACGTTACGTTAAGTTACGATGCCGATGGCTCAACAATAACGAAACTCCGATGCCGCAATACGGTAAGGCGACGTGATTAAATTAAAACCTTTTACCATATATTTACCGTACACGTTAGAAAGAATTTTAAAAAATCTATGTTTGCAAATATGGGGTATGCTTAATCTCGCTGACAGATTCGTTTTCGTCAAAAAGCTCAAGGGAAATTGATAGATAGACAGCCCTATATTATGCACACGGAAATTAGAGAAAAATGAATAGTAGTGTTTGTGCATGTTTCCTAATCACCTTGTCAATATGCGCGTACATTCTATCTACTAAAATCAAGATAAAGCTAACCAAAAAGAAACAATATATTTTGAAGTTTGAAATAAGAGACTAGGCAGTAATTCGTCAAAATGCGCCTTGCTTGTTTCAGTGATAACGGGTTACAAAAGGATGAATAATTGATAGGGATCAACTTATTGAGTTCGTTTTACATCTCACTTTGTTTCTGCAGTTGTAAACTCTCAAGTGGTTCGTGTAGATGTCGCTTCCAAGTAGAGAAATAAGGTTCAAGCGCTTGCGTGCAGTTCTGACATCCTCATAAAGCCGGTATAGTTTAAAAACATATTATATATATACTGTCGGACATGTACAAGAGCACGTGTCAGAGCGTTTGTCAGAGCAGATAAAAATACCAAGGAAGTGGATATTACTAAGCTCGTATGGGTCAATATCGATTTAGTGAACGGAGGGGACGAACGTGCTCATCTCGTGCGCCGACAAATTTACACTATTAGAGAGCGCGATGAACATGCACGGAGACCGGAAAACAGTTCTCGTGCCAGTCACGTGCTAATTTTTTTTTCATCTCATATGTCCTCTGTCGTTTCCTGTGTCACGTAATTACCGAGATCAAATTGAGATCAAACAGTGAATTCCATCTTCTAGTATCACATTCCTCAACTCAAATATAGAGCAGACGTGTTGTGTCCGACTCCCGGTACAGTTGTGCGAAAACTCGGATATATGTATCGTATTTTTTGTCTTTTATTTACTAGTTTTTATTTTTTATTTCTTCCTTATTTTGTTAAATTCCAAAAATGACATCTGCCGTTCATTACGTGTGTTTTCTTTTTCAATACTTTTGCAGAAACTGAATATATCAACTGAAATAACTTTTAAACCACAAAACACTTGTGTATCATGCTGTGAGATTCACACAATTAGAAAATTGTACACCTTGTCTGAATATTTGGTGAAATTGATAAACTTTGAACTAATAAAAAAAAAATGCCATTAAGTTTGTACATGTAGCTTCGCCGATCTATTCACACATTAGTAGAAGTATTCATATTATATAATTATGAAGGAAGCTCTATCATTTGATGAGAGAAAATAGCAAAATAAACTAATTATGCACCACGTGAAATGTGCAACAATTGTATTTTGTATATAAACCCCACGTTTTGCATAAAGGGGTAAATTGACCAAGTTAAACCAATTACGCTCCCTGATAAAGTGGAATCTCAAAACGATTCAAATCAAAGGGAATTAACACTGTAAAGGGAGTTAACTCTTGTATTCTATTTTCCTAAACACTCAAAATCTATGCTCTGATTGGATAGTCCTAAGAAATAAACATTGTTTTACGTCCTTTTTGTTTTTTAAAATATTCTTTGCACACACCGGGTATCCGATGCCGATACAATGAACCGGAGCAGGCACACACAACGCAGAATCACGTGTAGAAAGGACTAGTGACAGTGTTTGGTCTGAGGTAATTGTCCCAGTTCAGTTAATTTAACTTGTTAATTAGTGTACATATCTGTGAAATTTGGAACAGAAATGACATCGTCTCAGCTAATTTTCCAAAGACTTCCGCTCACCTTTTCCACTGTATGAACGAAGGGAGGTAACCCTCACAATATGACAAAAGGCGATGGCTCCAGCATTACTTATGTATGCGTACGGGAGAAATGGTACCGTTATTTCAAACCAATACTCCTGATAATACCTCAAAGTTCCTACCACAACTGGACATGTGAAGAAAGCTGAACAAAGTCTTGTTGTTTTGTTTATTCTTCGTTAAAATATATTGTTATTTGTGTTACTTGAATTTCGCTCAAATTAAAATTTGGAATTTTACTCACCATGACCGAATTTCGAACAGCAAACTTCAATAAAATTGTGTCTGTTTTATGCTTGAAATTTTCCTTGGAAACGTTTTATTACAGTTAAGCAAGCTATAGACGTAAAATAAATACGGACGTCTGTTTAGTTTATATAATGCATAATACAATCATGATTGAACATAAATAAAAGGAGATAGAAACAAGTGTATATGTATGGATTCAGATTATATAAGTCGTTACTGGTAAATTCTGGGCTAATTTTATTTTTCTTTTTTTATCAGCATTGTTTCTGAGTGTGATACTGTATCAATTATTCATCGTTACATGTACAACTACGTATGGAGACAACAATCCTACTGAAGAGGTACAGTATTTAGTCTATCAAAATGTGTAAGAAAAAATGAGATAACAAAAAGCTAGGGGTTATTTATTGGGATATTCCTCAAATATTTATATAAGTATTCGTATACCCCGGCGCAGCAGATATACATGCACGCCCCCTCCCCTTATTTAATTATTTCAGTCATTTATTATATGGACTGGGAATGGGGCGTCAGGAAAAAAAGTAACATGTACACTGTGCAATCCTTAATGTTAAGTCCCCCTAGTCCTCTAATACTATATGACTACCCGTATATAGTACGGATAACAGAGAAAGATAAACAACTTCTAGGTGAAGAAGATGAGAAAATATGGTTGGTAATGATAATCGAAATAAATTAAGTTTATAATGAAATACAAAGGAAGACTTTCAATCCAATTTGCCAAGTTGATTTAAAAAGTTACCTATAAAATATAATTGGACCAATATATAGTTTGTATTGATATCTGCCTCGTTGTTGTAAGACTAGTCACTGATAGTTAGTGAATATGGTCAGGTGTAAACTTGGCTTGGAGGACTATGTACAGTTCCTCGAAAGGAACAATAGACATGTGTGAAAGGTTCAGTTAGGTACTTAATTAAGGTAACAGTCCTTAACTGTCTTTTGGAGAACAATAGACAGGTGTGAAAAACTCCGGATCTTACAGGGAACAATAGCAATTACCTGTAAGGTGAGCAGTAATCTGTTCACCTGGGTAATTAGGATAACAGAAGTGATTACTGTAAAGTGATCTCACATTTGTATACCAATCACGGCAGAGATTATCAGGTCAATTACCCTATCAATCAATCAGAGTGTTCGGTTACAGTACACACTTAACAGTAATCAGTAGGCTCCCCCAATGGGAGGACGAGGTAACTGTATTCTGAACTCCTGTTACAGGTGTCAGCCAATGGCACACCAGGATCTTAACACCCAAGCCAGAATTTTACTTTAAAAATGGTGTCAAGTGTCACCCATTGCGAGACTTCCACTACCCGCCCTTACTCCGAGACCACCACCACCCGCCCTCACTCCGAGACTTCCACTACCTGCCCTCACTCTGATATCTCCACTACCCGCACCCACTGCGAGACTTCCACTACCCGCCCTCATTCCGAGACTACCACTACCCGCCCTTACTCCGAGACCAACACCACCCGACCTCACTCCGAGACTACCACTACCCGCCCTCATTCCGAGACCACCAGTACCCCCACTCACTGCGAGACCACCACCACTTCCCATCCTCACTGCGAGACTTCCGCTACCCGCCCTTACTCCGAAACCACTACTACCTGCCCTCACTGCGACAATAACACCTACCTCCAGACTACACCACTCAATAAATCCACTACTGCCTCCAATCCCATCTCTGAATCCAGACCCGACTCCATCTTTGGTTTGCTGTCCTCCACCTCACCTCCGTCCACTCCTCTACTCAATCACCCGTTCTTTTGTGAGCTTCGATCCGTCCTCCTAGATGAGTGTAAGAAGTCTGCCACGCCCAACTCCCTTCTGTCGACATTCCAACCCAAGTCCTACTCCACAGTGTCTGACAGAGAGCGCCGACTACAGCAGATGTTCAAGAGACAACACAGTACCCATGGTGATGAGATTCAGCAACTGTCCAGCTTTTACCGATACCAGGCCGGAGCAGTGGAAATGGAGCGTCTACAGAATCTACAAGACAGTGCCCCCACCTACCATCCACCCGTCAACAGTTACTACGACAACCAGCTTCACCTCATCATGGACCGTGTGGAGACCAGCCTTGAGGGACTCGACACCACAACCCGTGAGAGGACCCGCCATCAGAGTGAGCCACTCTCGGCCGCGACTCGTCCACTGTCCCGACCCGTCTTGTCCCGGAAGGCCATCCGACTGATGGAAGAGTGGTTCTACCTCAACACCGAGCATCCCTACCCGTCACCAGACGTCATTCACCGCCTCGCCGAGCAAGGTCACGTCAAGGAGGAACAGGTCAAGAAGTGGTTCAGCAACAAGAGGAGTCGTACCCACAACACCAAGACACTGGCCGAGATCTCCAAGAGACGTCGTCGACCACAAGGACCCCCGGGTATCATCTACCTACCCAGTTTTGACTACCGTTGATACCAGATGTCATTCCGAAAGTGTGTTGCGCGATATCGAGACCTCTCAGAGTGCTATATTATGCTGACTTTGATGAAATCAATGTAATTCCTTTATCATAATATTCAGTGCTAAAATCTCTTTAATTCGTGTCTATATTTATCATAATATGTACTTGTTGTCATTTAAAATATGTACGGTTTTGGTATGTTGTGCTCATATAGTGCTAGTACGTCTACATCTACTATGTACATATAGTGTAAAGTTGTTGTGATACATAATCTATATACTTACTATGCGTTTCTTGTGTTATGTGTAAACATAAGTTCATTTGTCTATTGTGATATGTCTGTCTTATGCGCCATTTATGGTCATGATGTTTTATATGTCATTATTATTGTTGTACTTGTATATAGTATTATTTAATATAATATTTATAATTACATGTGTGCTGCTCTATCCCTGTTGTAGATTTACTTACGTTATTATGTTGTATGTAATATCATTCCGTAACATTATGTCCAGTGCTCTTTACGTGTTGATACCGTGTTATCGGAGTTATGTGTTTATTGTACAGTTATTGTGTATATATATATTGTTTATCCAGTTTCTAATTGTATTTAGTGCTATTTATGAACTATTAGTTGTGTTTTATGTACTGATTGTATGCCCTGCCATTTGTTACAGTTATCAAATAAAAATCCTTCTAATTTTCAGCTATATTTGTGCTGCTTTTTTTGTTCGCAAAACGAATCAGAGAGTTGAAAAGAAGACATTTTAATCCACGAAGAAATCATTTGATGGGATGTTTGCTTTTACTCGTACACGCTTCTCTTAATTTTTACGGTTTTAGAATAGAATGAAATACCTTTTGAAGTTTGAAATACGAAACTCATCCTACTTAAAGGATTCCGTGCAAAAGCTAGGCAGTAACTCGTCAAAATGAGTTCTGCTGGTTTCAGTGATAACGGCACTTTGTATAGACGTGTCGTGTCCCGGTACAGATGTATAGACGTGTGATGGCCCGGTACAGATGTACAGACGTGTCCCGGTACAGATGAGCAAACATGTCGTGTCTCGGTACAGATGAACAAACGTGTCGTGACCAGTACAGATGTGTCGTGTTCCGGTACAGATGAACAAACGTGTCGTGTTCCGGAACAGATGAACAAACATGTCGTGTCCCGGTACAGATGTACACACGTGTCGTGTCCCGGTACAAATGTACAGAGGTGTCGTGTCCCAGTACAGATGTGTCGTGTCCCGGTACAGATGTACAGACGTGTCGTGTCCCAGTACAGATGTGTCGTGTCCCGGTACAGATGAACAAACATGTCGTGTCCCGTAACAGTTGTATATACGTGTTGTGTCCCGTAACAGATGTATATACGTGTTGTGTCCCGTAACAGTTGTACATACGTGTTGTGTCCCGTAACAGATGTACATACTTGCTGTGTCCCGTAACAGATGTACATACTTTCGTGTTGTGTCCCGTAACAGATGTACATACGTAGTGTCCCGTAACAGATGTACGTACATTCATGTACGTAGTGTCCATTAACAGATGTACATACGTACTGTCCCGTAACAGATGTACAGACGTGTCGTGTCCCGTAACAGATGGACATACGTGTTGTGTCCCGTAACAGATGTACGTACTTGCTGTGTCCCGTAACAGATGTACATACTTGTTGTGTCCCGTAACAGTTGTATATACTTGTTGTGTCCCGTAACAGATGTACATATGTGTTGTGTCCCGTAACAGATGTACATACGTAGTATCCCGTAACAGATGTACAGCCGTGTCGTGTCCCGTAACAGATGTACATACGTGTCGTGTCCCGTAACAGATGTACATACTTGCTATGTCCCGTAACAGATGTACATACGTGTTTTGTCCCGTAACAGATGTACATACGTAGGGTCCCGTAACAGATGTACGTACATTCATGTACATAGTGTCCATTAACAGATGTACATACGTGCTGTCCCGTAACAGATGTACAGACGTGTTGTGTCCCGTAACAGATGTACGTACTTGCTGTGTCCCGTAACAGATGTATATACGTAGTGTCCCGTAACAGATGTACATTATATACGTGTTGTGTCCCGTACCAGATGTACATACTTGCTGTGGCCCGTAACAGATGTACATACGTGTTGTGGCCCGTAACAGATGTACAGACGTGTCGTGTCGCGTTAAAGATGTAACGACATGTCATGTCCCGGTACAGATGTACAGCCTTGTCGTGTCGCGTTAAAGATGTAACGACATGTCATGTCCCGGTACCGATGTACAGACGTGTCGTGTCGCGTTAAAGATGTAACGACATGTCATGTCCCGGTACCGATGTACAGACGTGTCGTGTCGCGTTAAAGATGTAACGACATGTGTGTCGCGTCCCAGATGTACAGACGTGTCGTGTCGCGTTAAAGATGTAACGACATGTCATGTCCCGGTACAGATGTACAGCCTTGTCGTGTCGCGTTAAAGATGTAACGACATGTCATGTCCCGGTACAGATGTACAGCCTTGTCGTGTCGCGTTAAAGATGTAACGACATGTCATGTCCCGGTACAGATGTACAGCCTTGTCGTGTCGCGTTAAAGATGTAACGACATGTCATGTCCCGGTACAGATGTACAGCCTTGTCGTGTCGCGTTAAAGATGTAACGACATGTCATGTCCCGGTACCGATGTACAGACGTGTCGTGTCGCGTTAAAGATGGTACATACTTGCTGTGTCCCGTAACAGATGTACATCCTTGCTGTGTCCCGTAACAGATGTACATACGGAGTGTCCCGTAACAGATGTACATACGTGCTGTGTCCCGTAACAGATGTACATACGGGTTGTGTCCCGTAACAGATGAACATACGTAGTGTCCCGTAACAGATGTACATTATATACGTGTTGTGTCCCGTACCAGATGTACATACTTGCTGTGGCCCGTAACAGATGTACATACGTAGTGTCCCGGTACAGATGTACAGACGTATCCCGTTACAGTGTGCAGACGTGTCGTTCCCCGGTACAGATGTAGAGACGTGTCGTGCCCCTTTACAGATATACAGACGTGTCGTGCCCCGTTACAGATGTAGAGACGTGTCGTGCCCCGGTACAGATGTACAGACGTGTCGTGTAGCGTTACAGATGTACAGACGTGTCGTGTCGCTTTACAGATGTACAGACGTGTCGTGTCGCGTTAAAGATGTAACGACATGTCATGTCCCGGTACCGATGTACAGACGTGTCGTGTCGCGTTAAAGATGTAACGACATGTCATGTCCCGGTACCGATGTACAGACGTGTCGTGTCGCGTTAAAGATGTAACGACATGTCATGTCCCGGTACAGATGTACAGCCTTGTCGTGTCGCGTTAAAGATGTAACGACATGTGTGTCGCGTCCCAGATGTACAGACGTGTCGTGTCGCGTTAAAGATGTAACGACATGTCATGTCCCGGTACAGATGTACAGCCTTGTCGTGTCGCGTTAAAGATGTAACGACATGTCATGTCCTGGTACAGATGTACAGACGTGTCGTGTCGCGTTAAAGATGTAACGACATGTCATGTCCCGGTACCGATGTACAGACGTGTCGTGTCGCGTTAAAGATGTAACGACATGTCATGTCCCGGTACAGATGTACAGCCTTGTCGTGTCGCGTTAAAGATGTAACGACATGTCATGTCCCGGTACCGATGTACAGACGTGTCGTGTCGCGTTAAAGATGTAACGACATGTCATGTCCCGGTACAGATGTACAGCCTTGTCGTGTCGCGTTAAAGATGTAACGACATGTCATGTCCCGGTACAGATGTACAGCCTTGTCGTGTCGCGTTAAAGATGTAACGACATGTCATGTCCTGGTACAGATGTACAGACGTGTCGTGTCGCGTTAAAGATGTAACGACATGTCATGTCCCGGTACAGATGTACAGCCTTGTCGTGTCGCGTTAAAGATGTAACGACATGTCATGTCCCGGTACCGATGTACAGACGTGTCGTGTCGCGTTAAAGATGTAACGACATGTGTGTCGCGTCCCAGATGTACAGACGTGTCGTGTCGCGTTAAAGATGTAACGACATGTCATGTCCCGGTACAGATGTACAGCCTTGTCGTGTCGCGTTAAAGATGTAACGACATGTCATGTCCCGGTACAGATGTACAGCCTTGTCGTGTCGCGTTAAAGATGTAACGACATGTCATGTCCCGGTACCGATGTACAGACGTGTCGTGTCGCGTTAAAGATGTAACGACATGTCATGTCCCGGTACAGATGTACAGCCTTGTCGTGTCGCGTTAAAGATGTAACGACATGTCATGTCCCGGTACAGATGTACAGCCTTGTCGTGTCGCGTTAAAGATGTAACGACATGTCATGTGTTGTGTCCCGTAACATATGTACATACGTGTTGTGTCCCGTAACAGTTGTATATACAAGTTGTGTCCCGTAACAGTTGTATAGACGTGTCGTGTCCCGTAACAGATGTACATACGTAGTGTCCCGTAACAGATGTACATACGTGTTGTGTCCCGTAACAGATGTAAAGACGTGTTGTGTCCCGGTACAGATGTACAGACGTGTCGTGTCTCGGCACAGATGTACAGACGTGTCGTGTCCCGTTACAGATGTACATACGTGTCGTGTCGCGTTACAGATGTACAGACGTGTCGTGTCCCGGTACAGATGTACAGACGTGTCGTGTTCCTGTACAGATGTACAGACGTGTTGTGTCCCGTTACTGATGTACGGCAGACGACGTGTTGTGTCCTAGAACAGATATACGACAAACGTGTTATGTCCCGTTAAAGATGTACAGACATGTCGTGTCCCGTAACAGATGTACAGACGTGTCTTTTCCCGGTACAGATGTACAGACGTGTCGTGTCCCGTAACAGATATACGACAGACGTGTCGTGTCCCGTCACAGGTGTGTCACGTATCGTTACAGACACGTCGTGTCCAAGTAAAGATATACGACAGACTTGTTATGTCCCGACAGACGTGTCATGTCCCGTTTCAGATGTACAGATGTGTCGTGTCCCGTTTCAGATGTACAGACATGTCGTATCCCGTAACAGATGTACCGACGTGTCGTGTCCCGGTACAGATGTACAGACGTACTGTGTCCCAGCTTAGATATACAGACGTGTCGTGTAGCGTTACAGATATACAGACATGTCACGTCCCGGTACATATGTACTGAAATGCCATATACCGGTACAGATGTACAGACGTGTTGTGTCCCGTTACAGATGTACAGACGTGTCGTGCCCCGGTACAGATGTAGAGACGTGTCGTGTCGCGTTAACGATGTAACGACATGTCATGACCTGGTACAGATGTACAGACGTATCGTGTCGCGTTAAAGATGTACCGACATGTCATGTCCCGGTGCAGATGTACAGACGTGTCGCGTCGCGTTACAGATGTACAGACATGTCGTATCCCGTAACAGATGTACAGAAGTGTCGTGTCCCGTAACAGGTGTACAGAAACAGATGTACATACGTAGTGTCTCGTAACAGATGTACAGACGCGTCATGTCCCGGTACAGAGGTACAGACGTGTCGTGTCCCTGTACAGATGTACAGACGTGTCATGTCCCGGTACAGATGCACAGACGTGTCGTGTCGCGGAACAGATGTCCAGACGAGTCGTGTCGCGTTACAGATGTACAGACATGCCATGTCCCGGTACAAATGTACAGACGTGTCGTGTTTCGGGACAGATGTACAGACGTGTCGCGTCGCGTTACAGATGTACAGACATGCCATGTCCCGGTACAAATGTACAAACGTGTGGTGTCCCGTTAAAGATTACATACATATCGTGTCCCTGTACAGGTGTACAACAGACGTGTCGTGTCCTGGTCCAGTTGTACAGTCATATGGTGTCCCGGTACATATGTACAGACGTGTCGTGTTACAGATGTACAGACGTTTCGTGTCGCGTTACAGAGATACAGATATACAGACATGTCACGTCCCGGGACATATGTACTGAAATGCCCTATAACGGTACAGATGTACAGACGCGTCATGTCCCGGTACAGATGCACAGACGTGTCGTGTCGCGGTAAAGATGTAACGACATGTCACGTCCCGGTACAGATGTACATACGTGTCGTGTCGCGTTAAAAATGTAACGACATGTCATGTCCCGTTACAGATGTACTGTACAGACGTGTCGTGTCCTGTAACAGATGTACAGACGTGTGGTGGCCTGTAACAGATGTACAGAAGACGTGTCGTGTAGCGTTACAGATGTACAGACGATGTACAGACGTGTCGTGGCCCGGTACAGATGTCCAGACGTGTTGTGTCCCGTAACATATGTACGACAGACGTGTCGTGCCCCGCAACAGATGTACGACGTGTTGTGTTCCGTTACAGATGTACAGACATGCCATGTCCCGGTACAAATGTACAGACGTGTCGTGTTTCGGGACAGATGTACAGACGTGTTGTGTCGCGTTAAAGATGTACCGACATGTCATGTCCCGGTACAGAGGTACCGACGTGTCGTGTCGCGTTAAAGATGGAACGACATGGCATGTCCCGGTACAGATGTGCAGACGTGTCGTGTCGCGTAACAGATGTACAGACGTGTTGTGTCCTGGAACAGATGTACAGACGTGGTGTGTATGTACGACGTGTGGTGTCCCAGTACATGTCGTGTCCCGTAACAGAGGTACGACGTGTTGTGTCCCGTTACAGAAGTACAGACGTGTCGTGCCTCGGTACAGAGGTACAGACGTGTCGTGTCCGGTAACAGATGTACAGACGTGTCATGTCCCGGTACAGAGGTACACACGTGTCGTGTCCCGTTACTACAGATGTGTCGTGTCCCGGTACAGTGTGCAAACGTGTCATTCCCCTTTACAGATGTACAGACGTGGTGTGTCCATTAACAGATGTACGACGTGTTGGGTCCCGTTACAGATGTACATACGTAGTGTCTCGTAACAGATGTACAGACGTGTCCTGCCTCGGTACAGAAGTACAGACGTGTCGTGTTCCGTTACAGAAGTACAGACGTGTCGTGCCTCGGTACAGAGGTACAGACGTGTCGTGTCCTGTAACAGATGTACAGAAGACGTGTCGTGTAGCGTTACAGATATAAAGGCATGTCACGTCCCGGTCCATATGTACTGAAATGCCATATGCCGGTACAGATGTACAGACTTGTCGTGTCACAGTACAGATGTACAGACATATGGTGTCCCGGTACAGGTGTAAATGTTGTCGTGTCCCGGTACATGAGTACAACAGACGTGTCGTGTCCTGGTCCAGTTGTACAGTCATATGGTGTCCCGGTACAGGTGTAAATGTTGTCGTGTCCCGGTACATGAGTACAACAGACGTGTCGTGTCACAGCACAGATGTAGAGACGTGTCGTGCCCCGGACCAGATGTACAGACGTGTCTTGTCCCGTAACAGATGTACGACGAGTTGTGTCCCGTTACAGATGTAAAGACGTGTCGTGTCCCGGTACAGTGTGCAAACGTGTCATTCCCCTTTACCGATGTACCGACCTGTCGTGCCTCGGTACAGAGGTACAGACGTGTCGTGTCCTGTAACAGATGTACAGAAGACGTGTCGTGTAGCGTTACAGATGTACAGACATGCCATGTCCCGGTACAAATGTACAGACGTGTCGTGTTCCGTAACAGATGTACGACGTGGGGTGTCCCGTAACAGATGTACGACGTGTTGTGTTCCGTTACAGATGTACAGACATGCCATGTCCCGGTACAAATGTACAGACGTGTCGTGTTTCGGGACAGATGTACAGACGTGTTGTGTCGCGTTAAAGATGTACCGACATGTCATGTCCCGGTGCAGATGTACAGACGTGTCGTGTCCCGTAACAGATGTACGACGTGTTGTGTCCCGTTACAGATGTACAGACGTGTCGTGTCCCGGTACAGAGGTACAGACGTGTCGTGTCCCGTTACAGATGTAACGACATGTCATGTCCCGGTACAGATGTATAGAAGTGTCGTGCCCCTTTACAGTTGAACAGACGTGTCGTGCCGTGGTACAGTGTGCAGACGTGTCGTGCACCTTTACAGATGTAGAGACGTGTCGTGCCCCTTTACAGATATACAGACGTGTCGTGTCCCGTTACAGATGTACAGACATGTCGTGCCGCGGTACAGTGTGCAGACGTGTTTTGTTTTAACAAATTTTATTATGTATATAAATAAACATATATAAATGGATCAGATAACAGGCTAGGCCTATATCAATCTTCTCCATGATGGTGTAAGTATGATATTATATATATACATGTAATTAATAAGCTATTTATATTATTTTATACAATTCATACACTCAATCATACATTCATACAATAAACTACTAACACTCACTATACACACTCGTGTCAATACTCATTCATTGTATGATATTTATAATATTATCTAAATTGACTAGCAACTATCAACAATTAAGATTGAATTAGGTAATTACAGCAAATAATTCATTTAATTGTATGTACATGCAAAAAAACATATATAATAGATTGATTATATTTAAACATTTATTTACATCATTCTAACAGTTTGGATGCATTGATGTACTTTTCAACATTAGACAAAATCAGTATATTTATTTCAGAACGTAAATCAGTACTTCCAGATGTCAAAATTTGAACATTTAAGTATCCAGCTCTGGTATAGATATCATGGATTAAGTTCATTAGAGTAATTTGGACAAGTGAAGAAGAAATGTTCAGAATTTTCAATTGGATGACCACATGAACAGGAAGAATCAGGAGAAAGATGCTCAAACGTGTCGTGTCCCGTTACAGATGTACAGACGTGTCGTGTTCCGTTACAGATGTACAGACGTGTCGTGTTCCGTTACAGAAGTACAGACGTGTCGTGTTCCGTTACAGATGTACAGACGTGTCGTGTTCCGTTACAGATGTACAGACGTGTCGTGTTCCGTTACAGATGTACAGACGTGTCGTGTTCCGTTACAGA